>NW_027225599.1:562500-862500 GCF_038994185.2 Dermacentor albipictus
ACTCACAGTTATCAAAGCGATGTTTCTACAAAGCGACGTTTCTCTCGTATATCTTACAAATTCGCGATTTCATTCACGCACTCGCATACTCCCAAAGCTGTAACCGATACCTCACGACCGAAAGCTTGCTTCGCTCGCGCCAGAGTGGCTGTTTGAAACACCTGGTGCCGGCTTTACCTGCCAGCTTCTAGCATTCTTAATTCCCTGATGACCACAAGCGCTTTGAGACGCGGCGTTATACTGGATCGTCTTCTAGGTAGGCCCACATTATTGGGAAAGCATCATATGTCCCCCCAGGCAGTAAAGCCGGCGTTGTTGTCCGCAACGAGTGGTGACAAAAATCATCATCGGCGCATATTTAGAACGAGTGAGAGCAAGGTGACTTAAGGTTCATTAAAGTGATTTAAGATGATGTAGAGTGAACGAATGTGAGTTAAGGTCGTTCAGAATAGGTTAATGTGTGTTAAGTTATTTACAAATCGGACCGAGGTGCCTTAATTTGTGGACTAGTGTGGATTGAGGTGGACTAAGCTACTGTTGTTAAGAGCACCTGACAATGTAAGACATCACGTATCGTGAGAGCGTAACCAATAATTTCAGAAGTCATAATGCTTTCGCATTCAAATCGCTTTAGGATACCGAAGTAATTGTCAATTTTTTTTTCTCGCACACCTCAGTAGCGCAGTGTAGCTATGGCATTGCGCTGCTGAGGTCCAGGTCACAGGCTCAATCCAGGCCACGGCGGCCGCATTTCGATGGCGGTTAAATGCAAAAACGTTCGTGCATTAAAGAGTTAGGTGCTCGGTAAGGAACCCCGGGAGCTCAAACTCATTTCGGAGCCTCCTACTGCAGCGTGTACGCCTCATAAGTTATAATCAGACCATGGTTTTGGCACGTGCAGCTCCAGAATTTCATGTTTAATACGATGTTTATCATCAGACAGACGCCTACAACATGGGTAAGGGCCGACGATAAGGCTGTTGTGCGATTAACAAAAAAAAAAGGGGGGGAGGGCTCGGAGGGCGGTGTCATTTAGGGAAATCACAAGACATTGCCCCATTTCCACGCTTGAGTCCCTGCACTTCGACATGCCCGTTATTAGACAGCTTTAGAATACCGTTTGCTAAACCAAATGTAAACACGTAACGCGCGCAAAGAAATGGCGTATTCCTCTATGTGCATGCTCCGTACGTTATTGGATCGGCGATGAAGCGATTGAACCAAATCGTCCGGTGATTGCGGCGTCAGTAGGGCTAACGAGACGCGTCGGGATAAAAACTACAGGATGGTCGTTAGTGGGCTGCCTTGGCTTGGATATGTTTGTTTTCTAACGTCTTCGTTTCGTTATGCATTCTCATACGTTAAACTAAAGGTCTCGAGGGGACGCGTGGCGCAACGTTCTGCGAAGGTCACAGCGTTTCACGGACGTGTGGCGAGAAATGCTGTTGGAAGATTGACTATTAATGCCGTTTTATTGACTCAGTGTCATGCCAAAGCCGACAAGTTGTATGTCCTGTGATTTAATCCGAGTGCACCCACTTGTGCAAGACAAGACTAGCCTTCAAGGCACAGGTCTGCAGCTTAATTCATGGTGCTTTCTCCTAATTAGATTGATTGATCGATTGAAGTGAAATTGAACATATTGTCAACTGTTACGTCTCCCCCTGTTTGGGCAGTGAAGACTGTCTTTCGTGCCTCGCCGCGAAGCGTTGTAGCAGACGACGAAAGGAGTGCGCTATACAAGCTGGCGTTGCGGAGTAAGCTGGCCCTGGGCCGTTCCCGCCATAACAGATTTCACGTTGCGCTTCTTACATCTTTACCAGTGTACTGGGACCGTAAAATCACGTTTTAAGACGCAAAATTTGCTTCCTTTATCTAACCTATGGGTGAGTAGGATATTCAAGTATTATAATCAGCCGCGCTGAGCGGTGGCGTGCCTTGCGGCATGAAATTGTTGGATTATCTAGTACCGAAACTATTGAATCTGTATCTGGGGTGATAATTCTTAAGTTTAACGCATTTAAAGAAAAGACACCTGTGGCAGATTGCATAATTCTTATCCTTGAGCTGGATTATTCAGAGGCGGACGTTACTAGCATGCGTACTCGAAACACATATGTAACTAATTAGCAGTCATTCACCAATGAACTTATTGTTTAATTAGCTTACCCCACATGTTGTCATTTCCAAATTGTAGACGGTGAGTTTGCAGGATGTATCTCGTTGAAATGTATTTCTTCGATGACGCCAGTTTCAAGATTTTATTTCCCGAAGTGTGGGACAAACTACGTGGGCTTTCCAGTTACTTTTGTGCTCCAATGCATAAAAGAAGGTTTCGTTAGAAAGGTACATGGCACAACAGTGCATCTTTAGGAAAGATGCAGACGCATATCTCCACACTGGTGTTATTGTGGAAATTAATTCCGGGTAGACCCACTGTGCTAACTCACCGACCATATTTCGCAAATTATACGTGTAATAAAGGGAATAATTTAAAAGGTAAATAGACATATTTTGGGTTATTTATTGAATATATGTTCTGATTTCCATTGCAAGTAATTCATGGCTCTCTGGATAACACAGCTCAAGGACTGGAATTCTGTTATCTGCAACAAAGAATTTTTAACAATTCCGTAAAACCTAAAAATGATCACCCGTTATAAGGTGGCCCACCTAAGGTTAGCTAAGTTACCAAATGAAGAATATCATTAAAAAAACACAGTGCAGGAAACGACCTTAGCACTTACGATGTTAGGTGTTCAGAACTTTGACTGCCGAGCACTGGATATTATATAATTGTATGTTGCGCCATGTTTTTTGAACATTTACCTTTTTCGTTAGCAGCTTGGCTATTGTTAGCCGGGACACACGGTGTATGCACAAAGGATGTCGAATTTCATCAAATATTCGCCACTTATCCTATATATGTTGGTCCCGTGCAACGACTTTCAGGAATACCGACAGTGAGATCAATTGTTGACAAATTATTGTGGCAGCGGTTGTCCTGTGCTTCCTTTCCGCATTTTTGATCCGCGTTTTTGTTTTTTGCTTCAGGCGTTAAGAACAACACGACACTGTAGAGTGTCCGCAACCATCACATATACCACTGCAAGGATGTCTTGCATTTTTTATATTGGCATGTGTCACTTCTGAAGCTGCCTATTGATACTATCTTTAGACTTTGTCAACGTTAGAATTACACTACCGCAAGTTCCCCAGCAGAAGCAAAATAAAAATAAACGAGAGATTTATTATGTTCAGGATATGGGGGCCATTTTTTGGTAATATACATACCAAAAGATTGAACTCTAAAAGTAATTAATGGGCTTTGAAAATATTTACTGAATATCTTTCTCCCATCTTCTAAGCTTTATACAAATAATTTGGCTGCTTTTCCAAGTTTCCTCGGTAAATTGGGCGACGCACAATTGGACGCAGGAGTTGTGTTTTGAGTGACGAGCGATAAATTACTAATATATGTGGTTTGATTGCAGCCCCTTGCGGAAAGTTATTTGTTCAATCGTTCCAACATGTAATGCTGCCGTTATTCCTAATGTTTGGCTAACTCTGAAAAAATAAGTACAGGAGGCGCGAACTCCAAATTCCACGAAATCGTGGACAATATTTTTGCGGAACAGCGCCGCGAAACTTATCGTACTTGTTTTAAATGCGACGTTGTAACTAATTACTGCACCCTGGTTTTCCCCCTACTTTCGTTGGTCACACGAAGCGCACAGCTTGTTTCTCCACTGTCTTTGGTGAAGAAAAGAAGGAATCATGTTGATATAAATTGGAAACTTTAGAGCCACAGTATGTGTAATGTGCAGACAACTTCCCAGGTATGTGGGTAAAATGCATCTTTTTTAATATATATTAGGTATGCAAGTTCACTGGAGCGTTATCAGTGTGTGTTACGAGCGGCGTAACACTTGTATCGGTGCCCTGGCGTAAGCACAACTAGAACTGTACAATTACAATAACACATTTTGAGAGCATAGGGGGTACGCTACGTCCAGTTTGGGTATGTTGATAAGTGCGTGAAACTTTTAAAGAAACATTTAGGAAAAGCTTAAGCAAACGTTACGAAGTGTCTCACTGCTCTTATCAGCGAGGTTTCCCAAATGTTTCAAGAGCACTATGAATTTACAAGGAAGAGGTGCAGCATAAGTGTAATGTGTTGCGAATGTTTAACGTTTCTGACTTACTAGAAGTGTCACGAACATTTATTGAGCGCATGTCTTTTTTGTTTGTTTGGGGGGCCTTTGTTGTGGGACACGCATATTGGCTTCACTTGATGCCTTAAGCAAACTAAACGAGGCAGCTTCTTTATGTTTGGTAACAATACGCACGATGTAATGTTTGGTGTGTAGGGAAAGTTCGAAGTGGGTGGCCATATGAGGTTGTGTTAATATATTGCGTATGTTTGTGCTCTAGAGTATTTTGAGCGTGTGTGACGAACGGGGCGTAATTTAACCCGTTGACCTCGCAGAACAACAAAGGCCATCATAGTCAAATTTAGTTCGACCTTGTCCGGCCATCTACTAGCTGCCTGGTTAGTAGATGCCTGCCTCAGATGGTAGAGTGGCTGCCCCGGAAAGGCGGTGGTTCCAAGTTCGTGACCCAGATTGGGAGGAATTTTTCTTCAACTGCGAGGCTTTTCATTCGAAGAACTAGAATGGGTTTGTTTTGTAGCAACTGCTGTGATTCGGGGGATGTCTCACTTCATCTTTGTTACTTACTTCTCTCCACCTTGCGGGTTTCCGCAGAAGTATTACATCTGTAATCCTCAATGGAGGCGGAGGGGGGGATTATGCCGGTGCGCAGAGTAAAGAAAGAGAATTGAATGTCGAAAAAATTGGGAGCGAGGGCGCGAAGATAAAATAAAACAAATATAGGAAGGAATGAGGGAACGTTTTCATGTGAAAGCCATTGCGCCAACAAACCCCGTCCGTCATCAACCTACGTCAAAAAAAGCAACGTGCAACACGAACACTTGGAACGTATAACTTACAACCTTTTTTCACAAACGAACACTTATACTGTCTGCGTTCAATAGAAAGAGAGAGAGAGATAGCAAAGAGAGGAAAGGCTGGGAGGTCAACCAGACGAGCGTCCGGTTTGCTACCCTACACTGGGGGAAGGGAAAGAGGGAACAGGAAGAGTAGAGCGGGATAGAGCGAACGCTGTCTGTACACGCAGCAAAGTGCTTGGGAATCAGTCAAGTCAAAGCAAGTGCTCCGTTGATACGTTAGGGTGCCGTCAATCTTATTGGTTCTTAGCTAATGACGTACGCTGAAGTCACCAGCGAAGACCAAGGATGCGGTGGGCGTCAGCACTACGTTGCAGTGCGTGGCAGTATATTTTTAAGCTAAACCCCGGCTGTTATGACTTCATTTCGAATATAATGATGCGGGTAAGCCATGATGCTTACTCAAGAGTTGAAAGTACTGAATTGAGAACATCCATCACTTGCATTGTACTTCGCGCTGACAAGAAAATCAAATAAAAGGCATGCGCTAGTTATACAGTTCTTCAGCACACTTTACTACATATTAAGCTTGCGCGACTTGTTGTTGATATATTAATGAGAATTCAGGTGCAACACCAGCGATCCTGCGTAGAATGTGTATAATCACATCTGTGGAGTTCTTCGTAGCATCTGGCTCCATTGTGATTGGTAGTGCCGCAGTCGTTTCCTAAACGTACGTTGACATCTTTATGAAAAACCAAGCCCCCTGTCCTGCTTGCCATGAATAACATTATTTGGGCAGAAACCAACACCGCACACACGCCACGGGTGACCTTGCACAATCAGAGTTTAATTAAAACGACGTTTCTAAACCTGGCATACCACTAGCAAACCTGCGACTTCGTAGACACACTCGCAGAAGCCCAGAGCTATAACCGTCAGGTCACGGCCGCACGCACGCTTCTTTCGAGCCAAAGTCGCCGTTTGAAACAACTGGTGCGGGCTTCGCCTGCCAGCTTCTGGCATTCTCAATTACCTCGTGACAGATTGCGCTTGGAGACGCGGTGCTATACTGGACTGTGTTCAAGATGTGCCTTATTGATTAAAAGATTGTATGTCCCACGAGGCAGAAAAGTCCGCAACGAGTGGTAACAAAAATCATCATCAGTGTTTTGTATAATGATGTATAATGATGTATAATGATACATATAATGATTGTATAATGATGTATAATCCCCATTTGTAACCTTATTAATATGCAAATAAAGAACTCTTGAACTCTTGATAAAACAAGTCAGGGTAAGGCAACTTAATGGGGAGTAAAGTGAATTAAGTTGACATAATGTGAATGAAAAGGAAGTGGATTCAAGTAGAATAAAGGTTCGTAAAAATTACAGTAATGTAGATGGAGATGGCTCAACGTGGATTACAGTAGGTCCAGATTAGGCCAAGGTGCATTAGGGTTTATTAATGTAAAGTTGTGAAGGACACTTGATAATATGTGACGTCACGTGTCATGCACGTAACCAGTTAGGTAATTCGTAACGCTTTTTCATTCAAATCACCTAAGGATGCTTAAGTGAATGCCATTTATTTTGTGTCGCCCACCACCGTAGCCTAGCAGAGCTCTGGCGTAGCGCTGCTGAGGTCCAGGTCATAGGTTCAATCCAGGCCACGGTGGTGGCATCTCGATGGCGGTGAAATGCAAGAGTGCTCATGCACATTCAATTAGGTGCAAGGTAAGGAACTCGATGAGGTCAAAAATATTATAAGAAAAAGAATGCAGTGCAGGATACGATCTTTGGACCTAAGATGTAACGTCTTCAGAACTGACCACTGTGCACTGTACCTTTTATAATTGTATGTTGCACCGCGTTTTGTAAATTATTCTTTTGTTTTCGTGAACCGCTTCGCTTACGTTAGCCGGGACTCAAGGTGTTGTCCTGTGTGGTCTTTCTGCATTTTGGTGTCGTGTTTTTGTTTTGTGCACAGATGCTGTCCAATTTCATCGAGTATTCACCACTTATCCTATATACGTTGGCGACAACTACCTTCAGGAATGTCGACAGTTGGGTCAGTTGCTGACAAATCATTGTGGCAGCGGTTGTCCTGTGCTGCCTTTCTGCATTTTTGTTTTGTGTTTTTGTCTTGTTCTTCGGGTGTTTAGAAGAACACGACACTGTAGAGTGTGTAGAGCCGTCACAATACCATTGCAAGGATGTCTCGCCTTTTTTTCTATTGGCAGCTGTCACTTCTGAAGCTGTCAACTGATATTACCTTTAGACGTTTTTCAACAGTACATTTACATTAGCACAAGTTCCCTAGCAGAAGGAAAATAAAAATAAACGAGACAGATTCATTATTTTGAGGCAATGGGAGATATTTTCTTAGTGATATGTATACCGAAACATTGAACTCTAGAAGTAGCTTACGTGCTTTGAGAATATTTACTAAATATCTGCTTCTTCCATCTTTTAAGCGTTATACAAATAATTTGGCTGCTTTTCCAAGTTTCCTCGGTAAATGGTGCGACGCGCGGTATTTATAGTTCGTTACGTACACTCATAACCAAATTACAGCCGTTTGCCACACAACAATAATCATCACCTGTCTCGTCCACATTTCCTTTCTTTGACGTGGCGAGCCCGGTACTTCCAAGTCGTGAACTGCATGCTCGTTATCAGCGTTCGATTTCAGCGTTCGATTATATCAGCATGACGATTATTGTTTTGGGGCAAATATACACCACAAAGGGTGTACATTTGCTTAAGATTGAAGGAAACGTGGTTTGAGTGACGAGCGGTAAGTCTTCAATCTGTGCGGGTTCAATGCAGACCTTGTGGAAAGTTACCTATTCAGTTATTACAACGTCTGATGCTGCTGTTATCAAAAATTTTTGTCTGACCTAAAGAAAAAGAACTGCAGGAGGCACGAACTCCAAATTGCATGAAATTGTGGATAATTTACTTTTGGAATGGCGCTGCGAAACTTTCACGTACTTGTTTTAAATGCGACGTTGTAACTAATTACTTCACCCTCGTTTTCCCTTACTTTCGTTGGTAATTCGAAGCTCACAGCTTGTTTCTCCGCTGTTTTTTTTGTACAAAAGAAGGCATCATGTTGATATAAATTGGAAACCTTAAGGGCACGGTATGTGTAATGTGCAGACAACGTCCCAAGTAGGTGGGTTAATGCGCCTTTTTGCAATATATTAGGTATGCATGTGGACTGGTGCATTATCAGGGTGTATTACGAGTGGCATAACGCTTGTATCGTAGCCATGGCGTAAGCTCGACTAGAACTGTACGATTACAATAACACATTTTGCGAACACAGGGGGACGCTACATCAGGTTTGCGTACGTTCATAAATGTATGCTGATCAAATATAGCTGTTGGAAAAAAAAATACATTTAAGAAAAGAAATGTTTACGATAATCTTAGGCAAGCGTTACAAAGTGTTCCACTACTCTTATTTATTTATTTATTTATTTATTTATTTATTTATTTATTTATTTATTTATTTACCCTCAGGACCTTTGGGGCGTTACAGAGGGGGTGGGTACATGGTTGAACAAAAACAGAATTTAAAGAAACATTTATCAACAACGTTTCCTAAATTTTTCAAGAGCCCTCTGCATTTACAAGGAAGTGGTGCAGCATGAATGGAAAATGTTGCCAATGTGTAACGTTTCTGGCTTACTAGAAGTGTCACGAAGATTTATCGAACGTTCGTAATTTTTGTTTGTTAGGGGGGGGGGGTGCTTTATAGTGCGACACGTATATTGGTTGGGATGGAGAGTTGGGCGTGTTGGTTAAGCATGATCTGAAGCAAAGGCGATAAAACGACGCAGGACAAAGAAGAAACACACACACATCCAGGGTGCCCACGAACTGCCGGTAGATTCCTCCATCATTACGGCGATGTTGAAGTCACCGATTTTAGTCTACGCTCGCCATCGAAGATTGCCAGTAACTGTTGAAATGAGTTCACGCTTCTTCTGTGCTCACCTCAATGTTTAGATATCAACGCTTAGCGCGTCCAGCTTCTGAGGTCGTTCGGCGATTCTGGCGTCCATAGGCCCAACAAGACGCGTCGACATGGAAACGACAGGATGGTCGCCAGTAGGCTGTCTTGGTTTGGATATGTTTGGCGCGAAGCACTAGACGGCGCACTCTCATGTAATGCCTTCCTTAATTTATGCGCTCCCTCAATTTGTACTAAAGGCATGGAAGCGACGGGAAACCATAATGTTCTTTAATGGCGCTTGCATTTATCGATACGTAAAATGAGAACGGCTGTTATATAAGAGTCCATTATTTCCGCACTGTTAATTCTGTGTGATGTGTAAAAGCCGACAAGTTGCATAGGCTTTGAAATTTATCCTAATGCACCAACTTGCTAAAGAAATAAACAATCGCCTTCATGATGTAGGTCCTCCGCGTAATGGTGTTCTCTGCTTGCTTGCCTGAGTGATTGAAGTGAAATTGAAAATATTGACACCTGTTGCGGATCTGCTTCGTCCACAAACAAACTGAAACTGGCCGGTTCAACCTGAGGCGAAACATTGAAAGCGATAGCAAGGTCCAGCATTGCGCTCGAGCTGCCATCACGGAGTCACAGCTATACGCATACGCGACAAGGCACGATGTGGCACGCGAGACAGCTGATGCTGCACAGAGGGAGCTGCCACCCGCCGGACAGAACCTACGCGTGTATATAGCAATGCAGGCGCGACCAGAACCGTTTACAGTGACGCTAACGGCGCCTCGCGACATTTGACGAGACGTACGGAAAACCATCGGCGTTTGCTGGGTGCCTAGTCAAGGAGATGAAATGA
The DNA here is from genome assembly GCF_038994185.2 of Dermacentor albipictus. Taxonomy (NCBI): domain Eukaryota; kingdom Metazoa; phylum Arthropoda; class Arachnida; order Ixodida; family Ixodidae; genus Dermacentor; species Dermacentor albipictus. The sequence continues at coordinate 572,310 of NW_027225599.1, forward strand.
AATCAAGAAAATGACGAAATGAAATGTTAGAAAAGAAAGCAAGTAACGTGAAACCAAAACGAACGATTGTGCTGACAGCCTTCAAGACAGCGATATAGAATGTGTGCGCCCCATACGAAGTTCTTCATCAGAATTTCCTTCATGGATACGTAGACTGAGGTCTTGTTAACACATATGATTACATTTTAGGTGCAACACTTGGACTGCTAAGCGTAATGAGTATAATGACAGCTAAGGAGCTGTTTGAAGCATGCGGCTCCATTGCGGTTCGGCGATGGCGTCTAAAAACCGTGAAGTTACCTGAAATACCGGTTCCTGCTTTCCATGAATATATTATTTACTAAGAGGAAAATCCCTATTACAAACGAAGAAAGAATTTGTATGCTTGGGGAAGCGATTTGTGCCACTGCGTTGCACTAGGCGTTGTGGGTGGCGCTCCCCTTACCGCCGAGCCTACACGTACGCGGGATCCGACCGATACTTCGAGCGCCACTTCCTCAAGGACCAGTTCGGAACCCCGTGCACCCTCCACGACCACCTCTGGTCATCAGCGGGTTAGAGTCCGAAACGACAGCGTCGCAAAACGCTAGCGGTCGCGAGAGAAAAATGCGCAGCCGCAATCCTTACGACGGGTTTCCTCACCCGGTGTTACCGCGAAACTGTGCGGTTTCCGCCGCTGTGTTAAACGAGAGACACGTGATGCGAGTTTGCGCACGATCCCTCGTACGGCGTGTCGGGGTCCGAGTTGCAACGTACGACGATTTCGGACACGTGGCAAGAACGAACGCTTTAAAACTAGGCCAGAACTTAGCGCTGCTAACTATGCGACAAAATGCTTATAATGCGATGATTGTGACATCTCGACAACTGCGCGCGCGGGCGTCACTGGTGACATTACGCACCCAGAATTATCGAAGTGACGTTTTTATACCTCGTATCTGAACAATTTCGCGATTTCTGTCACACAGTCACGTACGCCCAGTGCTATATCTATTACCTAATTACATACGTAACGTACGTAAAACATGGGTATTTTATTACCAAAGCCTAATGTATGAACCTACTTCGAACAATGCCAGCATGTCAACCATCACTTAATTTCTTCGTGACTGCAAGCGCTTTGAGACCCGGCGTTATACTGCGGTGTCTTCAAGTTGGGCCCATATTAACGCGAAAGCATCATATGTCCCATCAGGCAGAAAAGTCAGCATTGTCCGCAACGAATACTAATAAAAATCATCACGAGCGTCTTGTAAGTTACAACAAGTCAGAGTAAGGTGAAGTAAAGTGGACTGTAAAGGATCCAGGTGAATAAGGTGAATAAAAATGGATTTAGGTGTATTACGGTGAATTAAGGTTGGCAAAAATTAGAGAGAAAGTACGCTTAAGGTCGATTAAGTTGGATACAAACTAGAGCGAGGTGAATTACGATGAATTAGAGCAGATTAGGCCGGTTTAGTGTTTGTGCAAATCAGATCAAGGTGAATTAAGGTGGATTAGACTATAAATTCGAAGGACACGTAGCAATCTAGGACGTCGCGTACCATGAAGGTAACCAGTTATTTAGAGAAGTCATAATGTTTCGGTATTGAAATGAAGTGGAAGAATGCTTAAGCGATCGTAAAATTTTTCCCGCTCATCCCAGTAGCGTAGCAGAACTATGACGTTGCGGTGCTGAGGTTCAGGTCACAGGTTTATTTCAGGCCATGGCGGTCGCATTCAGATCACGGCGAAGTGTTAAAGTGCTCGTGCAATTGGATTAAGGTGCACGGCAAAGAACGCCTGAAGGTCAAAAATAATTCGGACTGTTCTACTTCGGCGTCTACCTCTTATCATCGGGTCGTGTTTCGAGAATTACAGGCCAAGAATGTAATACCTAATCCAATGTTTTTCGACAGGCGTCTACAAATTGGATGAGGCTCACTTACATGTCTGTCGCGCTATCGCACTACCCCTCTCTCCCTACAATGCAGTAACAAGCCCATTATCAGAGAGCTCAATAATTGCGTTTGCTATATCAGATGTAAACATAACACGTGACACGATGTGGCACTCGAGACAGCTGCTGTGGTGCAACGGGAACTGCCTGCCCTCTGGTATAATCTAGGCATGTTTAGAGCAAGGCTGGCCCGAGAAGGAGGGCAGTGGCGCAACCGGTGCCTCGTGAGATAAGACGAGACGGACAGAAAAAAATCTTGGCTGGGGTTCAATTATCGTAAGCCTAGTTATCACAAGCGATAGCTCTGTTTTACATGCTTTTGCAAAGACTATGCACAGAGTATTTCGTTATAGTTAGGGCACCGTTTGTCACAGACGTTGCACACACTGCCGAACGGGTTGTGTGTTAAGTTAAGATGAAAGCTGGCCGTCGCAGTCGAGGTTTTTGCCAGCCGAAGTGTGTGGTTCATCAAACGTTCGTTGTGGGTGCCTTTGCTTGCGTCCACGGCTTCTCTCCCTCTCATTGTTGTTCGTGTTGCTGAACGACGGTGACGGTTGCAGCAGCTTCGATCTTGGCACACTTCCGCGCTTGGCAAGCTTCTCTATAGCGTGCTAATCTGGCCGGCCTTTGCTGCGGTGTTTCAGCTGGCAACTTTGCTTTTGCTTCAGATTCCGAATCCTGCCGTCTAGCTTTATCAAATCGATGAGCGGATTCAGCCCGTCGCTTGCGCTGAACCGCACGCACAGACGTCCCAGTCCGCGGGCCATCCATGGCGAGACTGAGCGTGAAAAGGCGCGTTTCTAGTCGAACGTCATCGGCAAACGCAGGAGCGTCGCTCGATGCGGGGCGCGTAGGGGTGCCTTGACAGCGTCCGGTTACGTTAGGTGCGCCAGAGCGTCGAACAATCGTTCGAGCTATAGACGACGTAGTTCTCGCCAACGTGACGTAGCGTGTGCGCGCGCTCACGCTACGTCGGAGTATATTTAGCCCCTAATTAACTCTCACCTAGTCACCAGGTACCGCTGCGGCGAGGCTCCGTGAGAGCGCAGCTACGATGCTCCTCCGCAGATGATCACGTGGTGCGACGTCATATCTTCCACAATTAAGCTCCGGTGGCTCAAGGTCATTGCGACGCGATGAATGCCTTTGAAAAATATGGCGTAGTAGAGGTTTCGCTGGTTTCCCTCCAAAACTATCGGCGATTGTCAGCGCCCATTGGAAAGGTTAGACAAGGTTAGCTTGACGCTGACGGTTCGAGACGAATGCGTGCACCACGGTGTGGTCTGCACACAGCTGCTCGTCAGTAACGCTAATGGTGAGATAGGCGTATCTGCCGGGGGAAGGGGAAGTGTAAGGAAGCACTTGCCTAACCGTCTCCCCCACTTTCAGAAGTGGAGGGGCAAAGTATGCCTAGTTGCCGCGTTTCCACCAAGTTTTGGAAGTGGGCGCTTTTTGTTGCACGCTGGAATATCCACCAAGTCGACAGCTGAGACCAAACTTTCTTTGTGAATGCTTTAGCCACGTAAGTAATGCCTTCATTTATTACGTATCCCCTATTCTGGCAGTGAGCATTGTCTTTCGTGCCTCGCCCAGAAGACGTGAAGCAGATGACATAAGGGGTGCGCCATACACGTTGGCGTTGCGGAGAAGGCTGGCCCTGGGCAGTTCCGCCACACCAGATTTCACGTGGCACTTCGTGCGTCATGCCCAGTTTTTGGGGATTGCAAGATCACATTTCAAAACACAGTTAGCTTGCTGTGTCTAATCTAAGAGCGAGGGATATAAAACAGCTATAGTCGCTCCCCCCAATTAAACCATGCTTTACGGCATGTGTTTGATGCATTAGCAAATACCCGGACTATTGAATATAAGTGGTGGACGATCAGTATTCGCTTTTACAGAATTAAAAAAAAAAAACTGGCTGTGGCTTAGCTCAGGTAAAGCCCAGGATGCGAAGCATACTAGCCTTTATTTTAACGCGACAGCGTTAAGGAGCTCGTGTCGCAGAAAAGCCGGTGTCGTCGGCGTCGGCTCAGGCGCACATTTCGTTGTCGCGCCGAACGGTGCGTTGCTCGACGCTCACCGCGTCCGATGAGGGGCGCGTAGTCGCTGCGCCGTAGCAAAGCCACCTACAAACAGTCTCTGTAGCACGCCGCAACCTTCGCTTCTCATTCCAACGAGCAGCTTTGTCTCCAGGAGGCATCTCACCTCGTGAGTGTCTAGCAGAGGCAAGCGCAGCTGCTTATATACCGCCGCGACGCCGCGAGTGACGGCGCGAGTTGGAGCCCCGTTTCTCCTCTGTCGTGACGTCACGGTGTCACGTGGTATTGAAGGCGACACCGCCGCGCCTGAGGAGCTGGGTTGAGATCTAGTAATATGCTTCGCATAAAAGACCGGTTGTGCCAGATGGCACAATTCTTCTGCTTTAGATAGACTGTTTAAAGAGTTGGGCATTGCCAGCACGAGAAATGGAAACAAATATCTAATTAATTAGCACAAGGAAGCTGACAAACAGCGACACCGAGGAGAGTGTAGGGGATATCACATGCACTTGTTAGCTGAAAAAAAATGTTAATTAATTGAAGATGAACGTGAATAAAAAGAACAGCTGGTCCACGTCTTGTCATTACGCGAGCGATGCTCATTCGAGAAAAGCTACCTAGGCACCATTTTCGTGTGCATTTTTTGTTTTTGTTTATGTTCAGCTACTGGAACTAAACCTGGAAGTGTTAGCCAGCGCCATACATCACAGCCTTGACGGCGTATCTGGGGCATCTTTCTTTTTTTGTCGCAAGCGTCACGTGTACCTGAACATTTGGGTGACAGCATCTAGTTAATAAACCCACACATGCTACCTGAAGGCATCAATGCTCCTGGATTCGAGGCCTCGCTATGTAGTGAACGAGAAAAAGAACCCAGGCCCCGATTTTTACTAGTCATGGTATAACAAGCCGTACTTCCGACCAGATGTTTCCTGACATCGGGGAAGTCTTCCACCATGCTCTGGAAACAGGGCACAACATAATCTTTCAGTGCATTCCTGCTCAATGCGGCGTCGTCGGCAACGACTTCGCGGTAAGGCTGCATGGTCTGCCCACGAAGACACCCAAACGCGTCTAATACCTTTGGCGAGGACGGACACGGCCAGGGAACTTCGCCTACCTGCGCGCAAGAAGTCGCAAGACTTCTGAAGTTCAAGTACCTTCATTTGCAGATGGCATAAGCATGACCCCTTGCAACGGCTACAGCTGTCATCTCGCTTTTCCGGCGGCGAAACAAACTTCCTGTGCCTCATGTGGGTGGGAGTGGCGTTCACGAACGCGTACTGTTGTCGTATGGGAATGTCTCAGAGTGCAATTTGCGACTCCTGCAGGTGTCAGGAAACCATTGTGCACCTGTCCTCGTGCGACATACAACGGCTCTCTCTCAGGACAACGCTAAACCGACTGGACGTACGACCGTTGTCTGAGTGAAGGATACTCGGACAGTGGGCACATCCGTCATAAATTATATAGGAAGCCAACAAGGACAGCAAGGTCAACAGGGGGTAAATTACTTGTGCTTACCAATTGAAACAAAGAAATGATAAATAAATGGAAATGAAGTGGATGAAGAAACAAGTAAGCGAAAGTTGGATATGTACGAACTCAAACCATCGCATTATGCGTGCATTGCTCTTACCAAGTCTGCTACCACGGCGCCGTTTCCCATGCACTTTCTGGTGTACTTACCTGTTTTACTGCTATAGCCATCATACATATATATATATATATATATATATATATATATATATATATATATATATATATATATATATATATATAGAGAGAGAGAGAGAGAGAGAGAGAGAGAGTGAGGGAGCATTGTTTAGTTTGGGGTGTGCCCCTCCCTCAAGAAATAGTTAGTACGGCACTTGCCAAAGCTAAGATTTTGGGCAGCTTTTATTTCGCATTTAGCCTGGCATTTGCAATGACTGACCAAAAGGAAGTGAGCTGTCAACAGATTTTCGCTGTCGCTGCCCGCTTTCAGAGCAGAAGCGCAGGCAAACTTTTTCATGACCTGTGCTTTTAAGAAACTGCGAGGAGCGGCCACTCGAGGCCTCAAGTGAAAACTATTGTGGCATTGTCTTGTGCGCAATGCCGCGGGTTGTTCACGGTATCTCATTCAGGTGATACTTCGGGCCAGTTGGTTTCGCATCAAAGTCAGCGCGAAGAAAAACATAGCTACAAAGTCATTTCCATCTATCGGCTTTTCTTTATTGGCTGAAAAAGCCGGGGACCGGATAGCAACAAGAAAAAAAAAACAATAGATCAAGAAAAAGTTAAACGAAAAACAAAGAAAAAACAAACTAAAGAATAAACAAATTACGCTTGTAAAAAACACAAACGTGTAGCTCATATAAACGCTTACAACCTGTAACCTACACTTTTTGAAGAAATACAAACACAATGACAGCATTGAAGATAATCAAATAAAAAACATGCGCAGCCTGCGAAGGCCTTCATCACAGCGTCTTTCGTATCAATGTGGCGAGATTATTTGTTCATATATTAATGAAGCTATAGGTAAAACGCCAAGAAAGCTAGGCGGAATATGCATGATGACAGTTATGGAGCTGTCTGAAGCATGCGGCTCCAGTGACAGTGTTGTTTTGCGAATCGACTTCTTGCAACATTATTTACCAAGAAGCAGCTTCTGTACATGCATCTATGATTACGCAAAATTATTTTTCAACGACCAACCCCGGTTGTTATCGAAGAAAACATTTTGTATGCTTAGAGATATGATTTGTGGAAATGTGTCGCACCGTACATCCTTCTATGAGTACGTAAAATTATTTTCGAGCAACCGACGCCGGTGGCTACGAACAAAGCATTTTATGCGCTGCGAGAGGGGGTTTGTGGCAATTTTTCGCACTGTACACGCCTCTGTGAGTTCGTAAAATTATTTTTGAATAACCAACCATGGTTCTTATCGAACAAACCATTTTGTATGCTTCGAGAGGTGATTTGGGGGAATGTTTCGCACTGTACACGCCTTTATGAGTGCGTAAAACTCATTTTCAACAACCAACCGCGGTTGTTAAAGAACAAAGCATTTTGTGTGCTTTGAGATGTGAGTTGTGGCAATGTGTCGCACTGTACACGCCTCTCTAAGAACGTGAAATTATTTTTTAACAACCTACCCCGGTTTTTATCGAACAAAGCATTTCGTATGCTTCGAGGGGGATTTGTGTCAATGTGTAGCACTGTACACGCCTTTATGAGCGCGTAAAACTCATTTTCAACAACCAACCGCGGTTGTTATCGAACAAAGCATTTGTATGCTTTGAGATGTGAGTTATGGGGCAATGTGTCGCACTGTACACGCCTCTATGAGTAGGTAAAATTATTTTGGGCAACCTACCCTGGTTGTTATCTAACAAAGCATTTTGTACGCTGCGAGAGATCATTTGTGGCAATGTGTCGCACTGTCCGTTCGTAGTGGCACCCGCCTTACCGCCAAGCGTACACGCACGTGGGACACAGCCGGTACTTTGAGCGCCACTTCATCTGGTACCCTGTTGCTAACACTATGCAGACTCCACGACCACCTCGTCTCAGCACGGGAGCAGTGTCTCAAACGGCAACATCGCAAAATGGTAGCTGTCGGATGAGAAGAATGCGAAGACGCGGTCCTCATCACGGCTGTCATTGCAACGGTGGTACCGCACTACTGTCGGGATTTTACCGCTTCGTTAACCGCCAGACACGTGGTACGATTTCGCTTGCCATCCCTCGTAAACCGAAGTGGGGTCAGAATTGCCGCAAGCGACGATTTGGGAGACATGGCAAGAACGTTTTATACTAGACCTGACCTAGCACTGCTAACTATGCGACGGCAAAACTATAAGGTTCTTGTGACACTTCAACAACTTCTGGCACGCACGTGACGGATAACCTTGAACAACCAATGTTATCAATGTTACGTTTCTATACCTCGTGTCTCTTGCAAACCTGCATTTTCGTCGATGGCGAATTTTTGCACGCACTTCGGGCCTTCCAATGCTGTAACAGTGAGGTCACGACCGGACGCATGCTTCTTTCGCGCCAGAGCCGCTCTTTGAAGCATCTGGCTTGTCTGTGACGTGCCAGCTTCTCCCGTTCTTAATTACCTCGACACAGCTAGGGCTTTGAGATACTGCACTGCCTTCAACATTGACGCATATTATTGCAAAAGTATATGTCCCATTACAAAAATGAGCCCACGTGGGTTTTCGCAACGAGTGATAACAAACAACATCCACAGTGTCTTATAACTTAGAAAAAGTGTTGGTAAGGTGACTTCATCAGCATCGTCATCGTCAGCCTGGTTACGCCTACTGCAGGGCGAAGGTCTCTCCCATACTTCTCCAACTACCCCGGTCATGTACTAAGTGTGGGCATGTTGTTCCTGCAAACTTTCTAATCTCCTCCGCCCACCTGACTTTCTGCCACCCCCTGCTACGGTTCCCTTCAGTTGGAATCCAGTCCGTAACCCTTAGTGACCATCGGTTATCTTCCCTCCTCATTACATGTCCTGCCCATGCCCATTTCTTTTTCTTGATTTCAACTAAGATGACATTAACTCGCGTTTGTTCCCTCACCCAATATGCTCTTTTCTTATCCCTTAAAGGGAAGCTGAAAGCTTTTCCAGAAAAAATGAGTGAAGAGCCGTACGCCATGGTTTTCAAGCCTCTGAATTCGAATATCGCATCGAAATTGAGCGAAAGAAAGCGCAAACATATTTCATTTCGATGAAACATGCAGCAGCGGACACGCCCAGCTAGCGCGCCTCGTTTCCCCCTGTGATTGGTCGGGCTCCTCGTGACGTCAACAATGGTGTTCATCCGTACCGACTACTGCCGCTACACACGAAGCACGGTGCAAGGTAGTTTGGTGCTGCTTTGCTGAGATGGTCATGGAAAATTTTGAGAGCCTGTGTTTCTCTGAGGAATTCGGCGTTAAGTCCAAACTCCACGAGAGCGATATTGCGCGCGACGGTGACGGGCGACGGCTTCGAGCGACAAAATGGGCGTCGCTTGAACAGATTGCTCGGTGTTGCGCTAGATCACTCGTTTCTAGAAATCTAGAACTTGTCTCTCGTCGCCCGGAAGTGCTGTGAGCCACTAGCCAATAGTGTGAAGCCGGATCTGGATGTACACACCTCAAATACTACTGTTTGTCGCACGGAAAGAGAAAATTATAGAAATTTACACGTGCAAGAATAAGAACCCACTGGAAGACCACCAGAAATATGTTATGCTACTTTTTCAGTAAAATACATTAGCTTAAATTGATAAAGCATGCGTCACGCTAGTTTCGGCGCGTATATTACTGACCTCATGCGGGGAAATCGTCGCTCAAAGGCGTCGCTCGCATGGAGTTCGGCTTCAGGCGACGAGTGAACGCGACAGCCATCGCCTCGCTTGTCGCACTGTCGCTGTCGCGTGCAAGATCACTTGTAAGGCGTTTATACTTTACTCCCTACATGTGCGAGCCGATTTCGAAGAGCCGGCCTCTCCAAGAAGCAAAAAATGCTGGTGCAAGCACTGCTTTCCACTCGAACGAAGGCGAAGTGTTAGTACCTCGTTGTGTTGGAAATGTTCCTTGGCGAGTAGATTTTTGCTAAGCTGCATTCAGCGTTCCAGTGAGTACGTTTCCGGGCAAACAACTGTAGTGTTATGTTTCTGCATGCCTCCTCGTAGAACGTAAGCGGTGATGCGATTTTCGGCATTTGTGCGCTGCCCCAAAGCTGTCGGCAATCTACACAGACGGTTTCAACGCGGGAAAAGTTCACCGGCTTTTGTAGCACGTGTATTATAGAACCTTCATCAGCGCGCCATCCGCACGCTACTCGTAAGCGTCGAATTCCGTCGGCTACGTGAGATGGTCGGTTTCTCTATGGGTGCGAGAGAAGGGGTAGCGCAGTGTCTTGGCGTGAGCTGGCTTTCCAACACATGCAAACTTTACGCTTGCACTGCGTTATGGTAGCTGCATGCAGGCTGTTTCACAGCACAAGTGCGAATAGAAAATTCGCGGCGCTTGGCGATGAAACCTGCGTCAAAGCAGGGAGATAAACATGCACCTGCCGTTCAGCGTGCTATCCTGAAGGAGATACCAAAGCACGCATTATTGCTAAACTCCTGTAGTAATCGTCACGGAAGTGGTTAGAGCATAACACTGCTGTTCTTGAGCGTTTGAAGTTGTTTCGCTTCACAGCAGCCTTCCACTTAGCTGAAATCTTCTTGTCTTGCAAGAACTAATGGAACATCGGAACATCTACGCGGCCGCTGGTGTTCGTGCAAGCGTAGGCTGCACAGAACACCGGCATGATCGGCCTGCAAGTTCAATTGATGCTGCGCAGGTCAACTACCACTCCTATATACACACAAACAAAGGAATGCAGGGTCGAGCGAAGCAGATTAGGACGGCACGCACGCAGAAATAAGCCCGGTCAGGCACGGTCGCGGAGGCTGCGAAGGAGCCGAGCACCAGTGTTGACGTCACTAAGCCGTGGTTTTTGATCTCCGCTCGCATCGTCAGCGTCAGCAGCAGCGCGCGGCGATCGACGGGGGGCGGAGCTACAGCGCAATTTTAACCGACGATTGCGTCGCTCCTAAGTGAAAAATCGCCCCCAAAATTTTACCGTCATCGCTTATAAGGTTCCCGCATCCGTATATGAACGTCTTATTGAATTCGACAGACTCTTCAGCTTCAGACGTTCAGCAACCGGGACGCACGCTGTCGAATTTGATCGAGTATTCATCGAGTATTTATACATATATATATATATATATATATATATATATATATATATATATATATATATATGCTGACTACAACCTGCAGGGATGTCGAGAGTTGGGTCAGTTGTTGACCCATCATTGCGGCTGCGGTTATCCAGTGCGGTTTTTATTACCTTTTGACTTTTTCAACGTTACAGTTACACTAACACAGGCAGCTGGGGAGGATCAGGTAACAGCAGATTTGTTGAAGGATGGTGGGCAGATTGTTCTAGAGAAACTGGCCACCCTGTATACGCAATGCCTCGTGACTTCGAGCGTACCGGAATCTTCGAAAAACGCTAACATAATCCTAATCCATAAGAAAGGGGACTCCAAAGACGTGAAAAATTATAGACCGATCAGCTTACTGTCCGTTGCCTACAATGTATTTACTAAGGCAATCGCAAATAGAATCAGGAACACCTTAGACTTCCGTCAGCCAAAGGACCAGGTAGGATTCCGCAAAGGCTACTCTACAATAGACCATATTCACACTATCAATCAGGTGATAGAAAAATGTGCGGAATATAACCAACCTTTATATATAGCTTTCATTGATTACGAGAAAGCGTTTGATTCAGTCTAAACCTCAGCAGTCATGTAGGCATTGCGGAATCAGGGTGTAGACGAGGCGTATGTAAAAATACTGGAAGATATCTATAGCGGTTCCACAGCCACCGTAGTCCTCCATAAGGAAAGCAACAAAATCCCAATAAAGAAAGGCGTCAGGCAGGGGGATACGATCTCTCCAATGCTATTCACAGCGTGTTTACAGGAGGTATTCAGAGACCTGGATTGAGGAGAATTGGGGATAAGAGTTAATGGAGAATACCTTAGTAACTTGCGATTCGCTGATGATATTGCCTTGCTTAGTAACTCAGGGGACCAACTGCAATGCATGCTCATTGACTTGTTGAGGCAAAGCCGATGGGTGGGTCTAAAAACACAATTTCCCTAGCAGAAGAAAAATAAAAATAAACGAAAGAGATTTATTATTTTGAGGCGATGCGGGCCATTTTCTCGGTGATATATATACCAAAAAATTAAACTCTAAAATTAACTAATGTGCTTTTAAAATAAGTACAGAATATCTGCTTTCTGCCATTTTTACGTGCTGTACAAATAGTTTGGCGGCTCCTCCAAGTTTCCTCGATAAACTATGCATGGCACGGTTCGTAAAGCAGGAATTGTGTTTTGAGTGACGAGCGATAAACCTTTAATATATTCGGGTTCATTGCAGCCTTTGTGGAAAGTTACCTATTCACTCATTCCAAGGTGTAATGCTGCCGGTATTCCAAGCTTTCGCCCACTCTTAAAAAAAAAAGAAGCTGCAAGAGGCACGAACTTTAAATTCCATGAAATTGTGGATAATTTTTTTTGGTGGAATGGCGCCGCGAAACTTTCACGTACTTGTTTTAAATGCGGCGTTGTAACTAATTACTGCACCTACGTTTTCCCCCTACTTTCGTTGGTCATGCGAGGCTCACAGCTTGTTTCTCCACTGTCATTGGTGAACAAAAGCAGGCCTCAAGTTGATATAGATTGGCAACATTAGCGACGTCGTATGTGTAATATGCAGACAACGTTGCAAATGGGTGGGTTATATTCGCGTTTTTTAGGATATGTTAGGTGTATCAGTGTCTGCTACGAGCGACACAACACTTGTATCGCTGCCTTGGCGTAAGCGCAACTAGAACTGTACAACTACAATAACAAATATTTGCGAACACAGGGCGATGCTACGTAAAGTATGTGTATGTTGGTAAATGCGTGCTGATCAAATACAACTGTTGGAAAAAGTTTTACATTTAAGAAAAAAAAAACATTTAAGAACATCTGAAGCAAGCGTTACAAAGTGTTCCACTAGCCTGATTTATTTATTTATTTATTTTTACCCTCAGGGCCTTTGGGGCGTTACAAAGGGGGCGGGTACATGGTTGAATAACAACAGAATCTAAAGCAACGTTTATCAGCAACGTTTCCTAAATTTTTCAAGATCACTCTGCATTTACAAGGAAGTGGTGCAGCATGAGTGAAAAGGGTTGCGAATGTTTAACGTTTCCGGCTTACTTGAAGCGTTACAAACGTTTACTGAACGCTCCTCATCTTTGTTTGCTTGGGGGGCACTTATTATGCGACACGTATATTGGCTGCGCCTGGTGTCTTGAGCGAACTAAACGAGGCAACTTCATGTTTTGTGAAAATAAGGACGATGTAATGTTTGGTATGTGCGGAAAGTTTGAAATGGGTGGCCACATGAGGTTGTGTTAATATATTACGCATGTTTGTGCTCTAGAGCATTTTTAGTGTGTCTAACGAACGTGGCGTAATTTAACCCGTTGACCTGGCAGAACAACAAGGGCCATCATAGTCAAATTTATTTCCACCTTGCCCGGCCATCTACTAGCCGCCTGGTTACTTCAGGTGGTAGAGCGGCTACGCGGAGCTCCGGTGGTTCCGCGTTCGAGACCCGGACCGGGACGAGTTTTTTTCAAATGTGATGCTTTTCTTTCCAGGAACTAGAATGCATTTCCTTCGCAGCAATTGCTTTGATTGCGTGGATGTTTCACTTCATCTTTATTACTTCTCTCCACCTTGCGAGTTTCCGCAGATTTGTTACATCTCTTACCCTCAATGGAGGCGGAGGAGGGGATTATGCCGGTGCGCAGAGTAAAGTAAGAAAATTGAATGCCCAGAAAATTGGGAGCGTGGCTGCGAAGGTAAAAAAAAAACCAACAAATCTAGCAAGGAATGAAGAAATGTTTTCATGTAAAAGCCATTGCGCCAATAAACCCCATCCGTCATGAACCTACGTCAAAAAAGCAACGTGCAACACGAACACTTGGAACGTATAGCTTACAACCTTTTTTCACAAACGAACACTTAAACTGTCTGCGTTCAAGAGAGAGAGAGAGATAGCAAAGAGAGGAAAGGCTGGGAGGTCAACAAGACGAGTGTCCGGCTTGCTACCCTACACTGGGGTAAGGGAAAGGGGGAACAGAAAAGGTAAAGTGGGATAGAGGGAACACTCTCTGTGCACACAACAAAGTGCTCGGGAATCAGTCAAGTCAAAGCAAGGGCTACGTCGATACGTTAGGCTGCCGTCAATCTTATTTGTTTCATAGCTGGTGGCGCACGTTGAAGTCACCAGTGAAGACCAAGGATCCGGTGGGTGTCAGCAGTACGTTGCAGTGCGTGGCAGTGTATTTTTAAGCTAAACCCCGGCCGTTATGAGTACAGTGCGAATATAATGATGCGGGTGAGCCATGATGCTTACTCAAGAGTTGCAAGTACTGTATTGAGAGGTTCCAGCTCTTGCACTGTACTTCGCGCTGATAAGAAAATCAAATAAAAGGTATACGCTGCTTATACAGTTCTTCAGCACAGTTTCATATACATGAAGTTTGCGCGACTTGGTGTTGATATAATGATGAAAATTCAGGTGAAAAACCAGGAATACTAGGGAGAATGTGTATAATCACAGCTCTGGAGTTCTTTGAAGCTTCTGGCTCCATTGGAAGTCCGCAGCAGATTGCCTTCATATTTAGGTCTTCCACTTAATGGTGTTTTCTGGTTGCTTGCCTGATTGATTGAAGTGAAATATAAAATATTGTCACTTGTTGGCAGTGGGCGCGTCCGACTCGTCCACAAACAAACGAAAACTAGCAGTTTCAACCTGATGCGAAGCATTGAAAGCGACAGGTAGGTTTAGCATTGCATTCGGTCTACTACTCCTTCCTATGCCTATCACGGCGTCACAGCTACACGCGCACGCGAAAAGGCATGATACGACACGCGAGACAGCTGCTGCTACACAGCGGCGGGAACTGCCATCCCCCCCCCCCTCGGCAGAATCTATGCGTGTATGCATCAATGCAGGTGCAACCAGACTCGTTGGCAGTGACGCTAACGGCGTCTCGCGGGACGAGAAGGAAATAAAGACTTCGGCTTTTGCTCGGCGCCTAGTGAAGGAGATTGGACAGGCTTAGTTGAACGCTTACTGTTTCAGAGCAGTGCGTGCACTATGGTGTCGTCTGCATAGAGCTGCTGCTAGTCAGTGTGACTATAATTGTGTGTCACACACCGTAGGCGCATTTGGCAGGAGTGGGACGGGGCAAAGTATGGCATCCCCTCACCCCTCCACGCAATGTTGAAAGAGGGCGGCTTTTTGCGGCACGCTCGACAATCCAAGAGGATGACATCTAATAGAAAATTTTTTTGTGAGGGCATTAGCCACGTAAGCAATCTATTTCGTTATTACGTATCCCACTGTTTGGGCAGTCAGGATTGTTTTTGGTGCCTCGCCGCGAAGAGATGTAGCAGACGACGTACGGAGTTCGCCGCACACGCTGGCGTTGCGGAGTTGGCTCGCTCTGGGCAGTTTCCGCCATAACAAATTTCAAGTTGCGCTTCTTGCATCTAGCCTAGGGTATTGGGATCGTAAATTCACGTTTTAGGACACAAAATTTGCTTCCTACACCTAACCTATTGGTGAGTAGGACATTCAAGTATTATAATCAGCCGCGCTGAACGATGCCGCGCCTTGCGGCTTGAAATTGGTGGGTTATCAAGTAGCGGAGCTATTGAATCTGTATCTGGGCTGATCAGTTTTAAGTTTTACGTAATAAACCTGTGGCAGCTGTGGCAGATTGAGTAATTCTTGAGCTGGATTATTCCGAGAGGCCGATGGTACTAGCACGAGTAATCGAAGCACATATGTAAGTAATTAACAGTAATTAAATAATGAACCTTTTGTTTAAAAACTTTACCCCACATTTTGCTATTTCCAAGTTGCAGCCGGTGAGTTTGGAAGACTTATCACGTTGAAATGTATTTCTTGGTGGACTCCAGCTTCGAGATACTATTTCCCAAAGTGTGCTACGAAATACATGGGCTTTCCAGTTACATTTGTGCTCCAATACATAAGAGAGCGTTTTATTAAAAAGGTAGGTGCCACGACAGTGAATCTTTAGAACAGTTTGAGGACGCATATCTCCAAACTGGTGGCATTGGGGAAATTCATTCCGGGTTGGCTCGCTTTGCTAGCTCACCGGCTACAATTTCGAAAATACGATATCTGCAATAAAGTAAATAATTTAAAAGGTAAATAGTTATTTTTTGGGTTATTTGTTGAATATGTGTTCTAATAATAATATTTGGGGTTTTACGTGCCAAAACCACTTTCTGATTATGAGGCACGCCGTAGTGGAGGACTCCGGCAATTTGGACCACCTGGGGTTCTTTAACGTGCACCTAAAGCTAAGCACACGGGTGTTTTCGCATTTCGCCCCCATCGAAATGCGGCCGCCGTGGCCGTGAATATGTGTTCTGATTTCTATTGCAAGTAATCACTGCCTCTCTGGACAACCCCGCTCAAGGACTAGAATAATGTTATCGTCAAAAAATAATTTTTTAAAATTCCGTCAAACCAAATAATGATCACAGGTTATAGGGTGTCCCAGCTGACGTTAACTAAGCTACCCAACGAAAAATGTTATACGAAAAAGAATACAGTGCAGGATACGATGTTTGGACCTAAGATGTAAGGTCTTCAGAACGGACTACTGAGCATTGTACCTTTTACAATTGTATGTTGCACCGTGTTTTACAATTCGTTCTTTTTTTTTTTGTGAACAGCTTCGCTAACGGTAGCCGGGACTCACGGTGTTGTCCTGTGTGGTCTTTCTGCATTTTGTTGTCGTGTGATTTTCTTGTGCACGGGAGTGTCCAATTTTATCGAGTATTCAGTACTCATCCTACATACGTTGGCAACAACGACCTTCAGGAATGTCGACATTTGGGTCAGTTGTTCAGAAATTATTGTGGCAGAGGTGGTCCTGTGCTGCCTTTTTGCATTTTTGTGTCCTGTTTTTGTTTTCTGCTTTGTACGTTGAGAAGAACAGGGCACTGTAGAGTGTGTAGAGCCATCACAACACAATCGCAAGGATGTCTTGCATTTTTTTCTATTGGCATGTGTCACTTCTGAAGCTGTCTATTGATACTACCTTTAGACTTTTTCAACGGTACATTTAGACTAGTACAAGTTCCCTAGCAGAAGGAAAATAAAATAAACGAGACAGATTCATTACTTTGAGGCAATGGGGGCCATTTCCTTAGTGCTATATATATTCCAAAACATTCAACTCTAGAAGTAATTTGTGTCCTTTGAGAATATTTACTAAATATCTGCTTTCTTCCAACTTTTAAGACTTAAACAAATAATTGGCTGCTTTTCCATGTTTCCTCGGTAAATGGTGTGACGCACGGTATTTATAGTTCGTTAAGTACACTCAAAAGCAAAATTACACCCGTTTGCCACACAACAATAATCATCATCTCTCTTGTCTGCATTTCCTTTCTTTATCTTGAAGAGACCGGTACTTCCAAGTCATGAACTGCGTGCTCGTCATCAGCGTTCGATTATATCAGTATGACGATTATTGTTGGGGGGCAAATATACACCCCAAAAGGTGTAAATTTTCTTAAGATTGAAGGAAACGTGGTTTGAGTGACGAGCGATAAGTCTTTAATCTGTGCGGGTTCAATGCAGACTTTGTCGAAAGTTACCTATTCAGTCATTACAAGGTGTGATGCTGCTGTTATCCCAAATATTTTGGTGGCTTAAAAAAAAAGAGAAAGAGGAACTGCAGGAGGCTCTAACTCCTAATTCCATGAAATTGTGCATAATTCTTTTGCGCAATGGCACCACGAAACTTTCGCGTACTTGTTTTAAATGCGACTTTGCAACTATCTACTGCATCCACGTTTTCCACTACTTTCATTGGTCATTCAAAGCTCACAGCTTGTTTCTCCACTGTCTTTTGTGAACAAAAGAAGGCATCATGATGATATAAATTGGAAACATTAGGGGCACAGGGGCACAGAGGGGGTGGGTACACGGTTGAACAAGAATATACTCTAAAGCAACGTTTGTAAACAACGTTTCCTAAAGTTTTCAAAAGCCCTCTGCATTTTCAAGGAAGGGGTGCAGCATGAGTGGAAAGTGTTGCCAATGTGTAAAGTTTCTGGCTTACTAGAAGGGGCCCGAGAATTTATTGAACGCTCGTCATGTTTGTTTCTTTTTTTTGGGGGGGGGGTGCTTTGTTGTGCGCCACGTGTATTGGTTTCGCCTGGTGTCATGTGTGAAGTAAACGAGGCAGCTTCTTTATGTTTGGTAACAATAAGGACGATGTAATGATTGGTGCGTTGGGAAAGTACGAAGTTGGGGGGGGGGCGGGGGTGTGGCCAGATGAGGCTGTGTTAATATATTACGCATGTTTCAGCTCTAGAGGGTTTTGAGCGTGTGTAACAAACCAGGTTTAATTTAACCCGTTGACCAGGCAGAACTGCAAAGGTCATCGTAGTCAAATTTAGTTCGACTTCACCCGGGCATCTACTAGCCGCCTGGTTAGGTCAAATGGTAGAGCGGCTGCCCCGGAATGGCGGTGGTTTCGGTTTCGAGGCCCGGATCGGGACGAATTTTTCTCCAAATGCGGGGCTTTTCTTTCGAGGAACTAGAATGGGTTTCCTTTGTAACAATTGCTTTGATTTCGTGGATGTCTCACGTCATCTTTATTCCTTCTCTCCGCCTTATGGGTTTCTGCAGAACTATTACGCCTCCCATCTTCGATCGGGGAGGAGGAGGAGGGGATTATGCCGGTGCGCAGAGTAAATTAAGAAAATTTAATGTCGAAAAAAATTGGGAGCGAGGCCACAAATGTAAAAGACAAAAACAAAACAAACACAGCAAAAAATGAAGGAATATTTTCATGTAAGAAGATTTGCACCAATAAACCCTATTTAGCATCAACGTATGTTAAACCAACGTGTAACGTTAACACTTGGAACTTAGCGCCAACAACTTTTGAAGACAAACGGACACTTAAACTGACTGCGCTCAAGAAAATCAAATAAAAGGAATGCGCTGGCCATGCAGTTCATCAGCATCGTTTGGTAAATATTAAGGTTACTCGACTTGTTGTTGATATAGTAATAACCCGGCGTGGTTGCTCATTGGCTATGGTGTTGGGCTGCTGAGCACGAGGTCGCGGGATCGAATCGCGGCCACGGGGGCCGCATTTCATGGGGGCGAAATGCGAAAACACCCGTGTGCTTAGATTTAGGTGCACGTTAAAGAACCCCAGGTGGTCAAAATTTCCGGAGTCCTCCATTACGGCGTGCCTCATAATCAGAAAGTGGTTTTGGCACGTAAAACCCCAAATATTATTATTATTATTATATAGTAATAAAACTTCATGTGCAACACCTGGAAACCTAGGTGGAACATGTATGATCACAGCTGTGGAGTTCTTTGAAGCATCTGGCTCCATGGAGACTCGACCATGACAGTAACTCCATGTTCCTGGAAAGAAGGCTGACATATTTAAGAAAAACCACGCCCGGGTTCCTGCCTGCCATGAATACGTTAAATTATTCCGGGAGAAACCAACGCAGAACGCACGTCACGGATGACCTTGCACAATCACAGTTTATCAAAGTAACGTTTCTATGCCTCGCATATCTCTTGCAATCCCTCGATTTCGTGGACACACTCGAACAAACCCAGAGCTATAACCATCAGGTCACGACCGCACGCACGCTTCTTTCGCGCCAAAGTCGCCGTTTCAGACATTTGGCGTGGGCTTCACCTGTCAGCTTCTGGCATTTTCAATTACCTCGTGACAGATTGCGCTTTGAGACTCAGCGTTATACTCGACTCTGTCGAAGATGGGCCCGTGTTAAAGCTAAATGATTGTATGTCCCACAAGGCAGAAAATTCCGCAACAAGTGGTAACAAAAATCATCATCAGCCTCTTGTAAGCTGGAACAATCAGAGAAAGCTAACTTCAGGTGAAGTAAAGTGAATGAAGTCTAAGTAAAGTGAATGAAAGTGAAGTTGCTTAAAGTAGAATAAGATTGCTAAAAGTATAGAGCAATGTGGATGAGGATGGATTAACGTGGATAAAAGTAGGTGCAAATTAGGCCAAGGTGGATTAAGGTTTATTAACATAAAGTTGCGAAGGACACTTGATAATCTATGACGTCACGTGTCATGCACGTAACCAATCAGGTAATTCATAATGCTTTCTCATTCAAATCTCGTAAGAAAACTTAGCTTAGTGCCATTATCTTTGTTTGTATCGGCACCGCAGTAGCGTAGAAGAGCTGTGGTGTAGCGCTCCTGAGGTCCAGGCCACAGGTTCAGTCGAGACCACGACGTTGGCATTTCGATGGCGGCGAAATGCAAATGTGCTCGTTCATATTCACTTAAGTGCACGGTAAAGAATTCGAGGAGGTCAAAATTAAGTCTCAATCTCTTCCTCTGCAGCCAGCACGCCTTTTATTCAGATCAAGGTTTCGGCACCTGCATCTTTGAACCACTGCGTCATTGAACTGTTTCCTCTTTCTGGTTCGCGCTTTTCTGTATAGACGGTCTCCATCAAATGCGGTTTGACAGCTCAGAAGCAGCGGAAATCATCACCGTGAATGGAGAAGTGACCAAGTAGCGGTGCGCAATAGAGGATAAGGGTCTTCATCGACGTCTACTCTTTTCTTCTCCTTATTGAAGTCTTTCGTCGCTCTGGTCTGCTCCTTGTGATCACCAGTTGGACTACAAAGAATGTCGCTGAAGCCAACGTTTTGACAAGGGGGCTGGTGATCGCGAGTGCAGCGCCTGCGTCCCTGAGCAACGCGTTTATGTACGCGTAGCTCCCTCTCCCTCATCCTCAGTGGGGGAGGAGGAGAATATGCCGGTGCGCAGAGTAAGGAAAGCGCTTAAATGTTATTGCGCGACATAAAAAATGACACGGACGTGAAAGAAGACGACACACCAAGCGCAAACTTTCAACTAAGTTTATTGTGCCACTGCGTCATTTTATACATGGCATGCACGTAGATCGCGCATGCGCTGCGCGATCTACGTGCATGCCATGTATAAAATGACGCAGTGGCACAATAAACTTAGTTGAAAGTTTGCGCTTGGTGTGTCGTCTTCTTTCACGTCGGTGTCGTTTTTTATGTCGCGCAATATCATTTAAGCAATGGATTACCAACTTGCCCGGAATGCTGCTCTCATTAAGGAAAGCGATAGTCAAAAAGAAAATGGAGGCCAAGCCCGAAAGGAAAACTTTCGACCTTGGCCTCCATTTTCTTTTAGAAGTCAAGAACGAAAAAACTAGAAAAAGTACGTTTAGCTCCAACTAAAGACAACTTACAACCTTTAAGCACGTACAAACACTTATAATGGCAGCGTTCAAAGTACTCAAATAAAAAGTATGCGCCGCGTACGAAGTCCTTCGTCACAGTTTCTTTTATATAAAGGTAGCTCTACCTCTTATTATTATATAAATGAAATTTGAAGTTTGACACCAGTAAAGGTAAGCGGAATGCATATGATGAGAGCTACGAAGCTGTTTGAAGCTTATGGCTCCATTGAGAACCGGTCCACTCGGTACGCCTGTCGTCAAGTTGCTAAATTATTCGTGATGTATGAACCCCGCTTGCTATCCACAAAAGCGTTTCGTGTGCTTTGAGAGTTTGTGGCACTGTGTTGTACTATGCGTAGTACGTGACGCGTACGCGGGAGCCAAGCGGTACTTGGAGCACCACTTCTTCAAGGGCCAGTTCGTAGCCACACAGGAATTCATGTGCTAGAACCAATTTTGACAAGAACCAATTTTACAAAGGCAGTTTCATCACGCCCGACGTTTCCGAGTGCTTCTTCCAGTTACTTTTCTGCTCCAATATAAAAAAGGAGCCTTTCATTCAAAAAGTAAGTGGAACCACCGTGTGTTATTGCGGCCAGTTTGAGGACGCATATCTCCAGCACGAAACCATTCTCGAAATTCGTGCCAGGTCGACACGCCTCGCAAATTCACCGGATACAATTCGCAAATTGCCATACATGTCGTAAGATAAATAAAAATTAATTTGTGTTATTCTGTAAATAGTTCAATACGTGTTTTGATCTGTTTAACGAGTAATGCGCGCCTCTATTACTATCACACTTACAAGACTAGAATTTGGTTATCTGCAACTAAGAATATCCTAAAATTCCATGAAGCTTGAAAATGATGACCTGTTCATGGATATCATAACTAACGTTAGCCAAGCTATTGAATGAAAAAGAATGATTAAAGCACAGTACAGGATATAATCTCAAGGCTTACGTTGTTCGGGCTTCAGGTCTCTGACGACCGAGCAACGTACCGTATATAATTGTATCTAGCATTGTGTTTTATAAATGTGTTTTTTTTTAAAGCTTGGCAAACATTAGCCGGGACACTCGGTAAATGTCCAGGGGATGTCAAATTTCATCGTGTGTTCGCCACTTATCCTATATGTAGCATAGCCACGACACGCGGCCCGAACAGTTACGAGGCACAGACCGCTCGAACATAGAAGACGTTAATTTCGGGGCATGCGATAGCTTTTATCCCCTGAAGTGGGAAGGGAAGTGGGAGTGGAAAGAAAGATCGGAAGTACACTTCGCATGCGCAGAAGTATCATGACGAAGACACAACGCTATATATGCTGGTCAAAACAACCTTCTGGAGTGTCGACAGTTGTGTCAGTTGGTGGCCAGTTTTTGTGGCAGCAGCTGGCCTGTGCGGTTTTTCCGCAATATTGTGTCGTGTTTTTGTTTTGTGCTTCATGCGTTGAGAAGAAAACGACACTGTCGAATGTGCACAGTCATAGCAGTACCAATGCTAGACGGAGTTCCAATTTTTATATTAGCATGTGTCACTTCTGATGCAGTCTATCCATATTATTTTTTTTAGTCTTTCAACATAACAGTTACACTGGTACACGTTCCCTGGCACAACCACAAAAAGAAGTGTTTTCTGGAAACGAAAGCCACTGTCTTGATGATATATGTACAGTAAGATTGAACTCTATAAGTTAGGTTTGTATACTGAAAAGTTCGCACGGTGATACGAGGACAAGCTGAAAAAAAAAACAAGGACTGCACTATGCGTTGTGGGTGGCGCGTACGCGGCAGCCAAGCTGTACTTGGAGCACCGCTTCCTCAATGGCCAGTTCGTAGCCCCACAGAAATTCACTCGTTAGAACGAATTTTTTCAAGACCTGAAACATTCAAGCGTGGTTTTATCGTGCCGAACGTTTCCGAGTGCTTCTTCCAGTTACATTTGTGCTCCAATATCCAAATAGCCTTTTATTAAAAAAGTAAGTACAAAGACAGTGTGTTATTACGTCCAGTTTGAGGACCCATATCTCCAGACCGGAGCCATTATGGAAATTCGTTCCAGGTCGGCACGCCCTGCAAATTCACTGGCTATAAATCATAAATTGCCATATGGGCCGTAAAATAATTAGGTAACAAGTTAATTTGTGATTTTTTGTAAATAGCTGTATGTCTGTTTTGATTTCTTTTGCAAGTAGTGTACGCCTCCATGATTAACACACCTACAGGACAGAATTTGGTTATCTGAAACTGGGAGTTTTTAAAAATTTCGTCAAACTTAAAGAATGATGACCTCTTCTAGGGTATCTTAGCTAACGTTAGCCAAGCTATTCAACGAAAAAAAATTATTAAAGAAGTACGGAGCAGGATATAATCTTAAGACTTGCGTTGTTCATGCTTCAGATCTCTGACGACTGAGCAGCGTACTGTGAATAATTGTGTCTTGCAGTGTGTTTTAAAAATGTGTTTTCTTTTGTGCCTAGGACAGCTTGGCTAACGTTAGCCGGTACACATGGTAAATGTGCAGAGGCTGTCGAAATTCATCGTGTATTTGCCACTTATCCTATCTATGTTCTTGAAAACGACCTTCAGTATGTCGACATTTGCGGCAGTTGTTGACAAGTCAGTGTTCAAGCGGTTGTCCTGTGTGGCCTTTCCGGATTTTTGTGTGGTGCTTTTGTTTCGTGTTTCATGCGTCAAGAATAAAACGACACTGTCCACTGTGCAGAGCCAAAACAATACCACTGCAAGACTGAGTTCCATTTTTTGCATTTTGATTGTGTCACTTACTACGCAGCCTATCCATAATTTTTTTTACTCTTTTAACATAAGAGTTACACTGGCACACGTTCCCTAGCACAAAAAACAAATATTGTCCGGAAATGAGAAGCCACTTTCTTCTTTATATATATATATATATATATATATATATATATATATATATATATATATATATATATATATATATATATATATACGGGAAGATTGAACGCTATAGGTCAGCCATGTATACTGCGAAGTTTGCGTGGTCACACGAGGACAAGCCGAGAAAAAACAAGGACGAGCGCAAACTCACAACTCAAGTTTATTGGGAACATTTGCACAAATAGTATGCATTTCAAGCATCTAGCGCAGCTATCGGCGCTTTGAAGTTAATTCTATGGTTCGAAAATGTTTACTAAATATCAACTTTCCGCATTCTTTTACATGGTATACAATTATTGTGGTTACTTTTCCGAGTTTTTTTGGTAAACTATGCGAGGTACGATGTTTACATTTTGTTGAAGTAGGAATCGTGGTTTCAGTCCCGAGCGATAAATGTGTAATCAATGTAGGTTCATTGCAGTCGTTGTGGAAAGTTACTTATGCATACGTTGCAAGGTGTTTTGCTGCCGTTATTCCAAATCTTTCAAGGACTCGTAAAACATTTAATGAGGCACGAACTTCATATTCAATGAAAATACGAATAATAATTTAGTACAATGGAGCTGCAAAAGTTTCAAGCATTGAAGTGCTTGCATTAAATGTAACACTGGTAATAAATACTGAACCTTCCTTTTTCCGCTGTATTTTTTGTAATTCGAGGCTCACAGTTTGTTTCTCCACTGTCTTGGTGAACTAAACAAGGAACGTTCTTCATATATGCAAAATATTAGGATCACGGTATTTGTAATGTTTAGGAAACGTTCGACATAGGGGGTTAAATGTGCCCCTTTGAAATAGATTTCGTGCGCAAGTGGACCGGAGTGTTACTAGTGTGTGTTACCAGTGTTGTAAAACTTATTCCGCCTCCCTTGCATAACCACAAATACAACCTGAGTCGAAGTTTGCGAGCATAATGGAAACGCTGTGCCAAGTTTGTGTTCTATGTTAAAGGCGTGTTGACCAAAAACAGCTGTCCGAAAAAAAAGAAACGAAAATAAAACATTTGAAGAGATCTTAAGTAACCACTCGAAAGTTTCCCGCTGCCCTTATCAGATCTGTTTCCCATATTTTCAAGAGAACTCTGCATTTCACAAGCTTTTTATTAGGAAGGAAGGGGCACAGCTGAAGTGCAATGTGTTGCGAATTTCCAAACTTTCAAGCTTACTAGAACCGATAGGAATAACTATCGAACGCTCGTTTTTGGAGGCATGCTTAAGAGGAAGTTTTAGCTCGGCTCGAACTCCGGCTCGGCTCGAACGCCTATTCAAGTACATGTAAAACGCAAAAACAATTTTTCTTAGATAACCCCTAGACCGATTTTCAGAAAATTTGCTGCATTGGAGAGGGAAAGTTAAACTCTAGTGACTGTTTCAAGCGGATCTTCGATTTTGGGCTATAATTTTGTTGAAAAGATTTTCAAATATTCGTCCATTTGAAAAAAATAGAAGCACGAAATTTACAAATTCATAGCTCTGCATTGAAAACAAATATCGCGGTTCTGTAAACTGCATCCATTAGATCATTCAAAGCGGACAAAACCGATATGTCATTTTAAAATCGTACGTGTAATTGTAAGGTTGGTTACAAGTGTTCTGCAAAAGCTGTATTTCCATATTATTAAATTTTTTATATTCATGTGTGACATATCAATTTTGTCCGCTTTAGATGTACTATATATGCAATTTGCATAATTGTATTATCATTTTTGTTGTTGACTTACAGAGTTGTAAACTTGATAGTATCGTTTCTCGAGAACTTTCTATTATTGCGAATTTTTAATAAAAAATGGACGACCTAACTAAAAAATTCGAAATAAACAGTCACTAGATTTTATGTTTTTCTTTTAAATGCAATAAACCACGTCAAATTTGGTGCGGTAGCTGCCGAGAAAAACGAATTCTCCTTTTACATGTATTTAAATAGGAGCATCCGAGTTAAAGCTTCCTTTTATGGCGTGATACGTACACCCGTGAGCAAAAGTATACGGACCAGGGATTGCGAGATAAAACTAATTTTCTGCTTTGTCAGTTATTGTAACTTGGAAAAAAAAGACAAGAAACTTGGCATTAAGGATTTTCTAGTGCACTCATCAGATTCCGTTTATGCATGCTAATTACCAAGAAATTCTGTCTTTTTTCGGGGACCATGTGGTCGGTATACTTTTCTCACGGGTATACGTATATTGGGTTTGCCTGGTATCTTCAGTGAAATAACCGACGTATCTTCTTGATATTTCGTGGCAGTAAGGACGAGGCAAAGGTTGATGTGTGGGCAAAGTTCAAAGTGGATTGAGGGGGGGTATGTGACGCTGTGATAGTCAGTAACGCATGTTTGTACATTAGAGCATCGCGAGTGTGTCTAAGGAATAGGAAAGAATTTAATCCGTAGCCCTGGCAGAACTACAAATGCCACCAATTACCGTACTCTGATTTTTCCCCTATTTTCATGCGTCATACGACACTTGTAGTTGCTTTCTTCGACGTCCTCGGTGAACTAATCAAGGCACCTTGGTTATACTTGGCGAAAATATGGGACATGTTAGGCATATCGTGCAGGGAAAGTTAAAGTGAGTTGACAAATTACGACATTTGCGGTGAATTACGCATGGAGTCGATATAAGCTTTATCAATGTGTTTTTGCGAACAAAGCAAAAATGATCTCGCCGCTCTGGGAGAACTGGGAACGAAACCGAGATCAAGTCTAGCAAAAATACGGGTTGATGCTTCGTTAATGTTCTGGTGGAGTTTTTGAAAAAGAGTATTCACAATTTACTTGATTTCCAAAATTCCCAACATTCAGGGATCAAAGCGTTCTCAGGCAATAATTCTTCTGTCGGGCAGTAATTGCCTATCGTATCGTCTTGAGATTATATGTAATTTCGAGGAATATGTTCGAATGATATTTTGGCTCCACCATGGTTCACGATGTGTGAATCATAATCGCTATCTGGGTGGTAATTATCAAATGAACGGACTGACGCGTTTGCTGGCTCTTTCTCGTAAAGCAATAGCACAATCGCAATTATCAAAACGCAAATATACATACATACATACATGCATACATGCATACATACATACATACATACATACATACATACATACATACATACATACATACATACATACATACATACATACATACATACATACATACATACATACATACATACATACATACATACATACATACATACATACATACATACATACATACATACATACATACATACATACATACATACACATCGAGACAGAGAGAGAAACAGACAGACAGACAGAAAGAAAAAGAGAGAGAGGGTTGTATAGTTCGCGATTTGTCCCTACACCTCTCGAGAAACAGTTCTAACGCCGCTTGTCTGACGTAAAATTTCTGCCAGAAACCACCAGCTTTCATTTCCCCATTAGCCTAGCAGTTACAATAGGTGACAAAGAAAAAGTGAGCTGTGAGCAGATTTCAGCGGTCGCGACTCTCTTTCGTAGCAGAAGCATGCGTAAACTCTGGCGTCCCCTGTGCTGGTAAGAAATAACAGGGGCGGCCACTCCAAGCTAAGTGAGCGCTTTTGTGGCATTGTCATGTGGTGGTAGTCTGGGCTCTGCGCAGTCTCCTATTCAGGTGAAAGATGTGTGCAGGTGGTTTTGCATCATTTTCATAGCAACGCGAACTGAAACATATACACACGGACAAGTCCACTTGTGGAAACGTTGGTTCCTGCTTTCACCTTGTTCGCGTTTTGCTCATCGAGACCAAGAGGTGCATGGAGACAAGCGGTAACTTCCATGTATTTGGCTTTTCTTTATTGGCTGGATTTATATGCACAGCGGGAAAGTCGTGTCTTGACAACCAACAAAAAGGTGGGAATATCCGTCATCCATGTTCTTCCTTAAGCGATGTGCCAGCTGCCATTTCTTTGAACCATATTCATTTGAAAGAGCACAATTTTCGGACAGCTGGTGATACATATTTGGTTACCGTGAAGCTCATTAAACGGGACTGAAGGAAAGCGAGGTGTTGACTATATGAGGTTGCCACCCGCCTTTTTGTTCACTGCTTCGTCACTCTTTGAAGACTCTCTTCGTCAAATGCGGTTTACTGACGGCTGACTACTGGTGGAAGTCGTCAATGCCAATTGAGGAGTGAGTAAGAAGTGGCGCGAAATAGACGTCCAGATTTTTTGCCCACCTTTACTCTCTTCTTCTCCTTGTTTAAGTCGTTTGTTACTCTGCTTTGCTTCTTGTGATGACCAATTGTAGAATCAAAGGAAGTCGTCGAAGCCATCGTTTCGTCTACGGTACTCGTCTTCATCGGCGCATCAACTGCGTCCCATTGCGACGCGTTTATGCGCCCGGGGTTCCTTTTCCTTCACCTTCAATTGGGGAAGAGAAGGAGAATATGCCGTTGCGCCGAGTAAAGCAAGCAAATTGAATGTCGAAAAAAAGTTGGGGTGTGAGGCAGAAAAAGAAGATTCATATGAAGTAAGGAATGAAGCAATTACACTGCTGTAAAAAAAACGACGTGTAATAAAAAAAACAGGTAGAAGTCATATTTTACAACCTTTAAACATAAACAAAAAGTTACAGTGACTGCATTCAAGATAATCAAATAGAAGGCGTAAGCCATCTACGAAGTTCCTGAAGATAGTTTCCTACATATTACGTTTGCGCGATGTCTTAATACAATAGTGAAAATGTTGGGACAACACCTGGAAAGGTAGGCGCAATGTGTATAATGACCGCTATCAATTTGTTTGGAGCATACGGCTCCATTGACTGTACTGTGATATACGTGGCCGCACTGGACTTTATATCATTTATGACACACCAACTTCGGTTCCTACTTGCCAAGACGTCGTCAATTTGTGAAGAAGCAACCTCGCTTGATATGCAAGGAAGAATTTTGCATGCTTTGTGAGGAGACTTGTGGCACTATGGTGTGAGTGCCGTTCCCGTTACCGCCGAACTTACGCGGGAGAAATGGGTACTTCGAGCGATCCTTCCTCCAGGACCAGTTCGTAACCCCGTGCAGCCTCTGCGACCACCTGGGGTCACCAGCGCAGCAGTGTCTCAAACGACGGCATCGGTGATTTTCACTAGAGGCCTAAACGACAGCGTCGCCAAATGCTAGCTGCCACGAGACAGGAATGCGAAGACGCTGTCCTTGCGACCGGTAACATCGCACGGTGGTACCACACCAGTGCGCGGCTTTTACCGATGTGGTAAGAGGGAGACACGTGGTGCGATTTTGCCGGCGTTCCCTCGTACGGCGTGCCGGGGTCTGACTTGTTGCATACAGCGATTCGTGGAAACCTCAGTGAAGGAGCGTTTTAAAACTTGCATGCGACGACTTACGTATGAGTGAGTAAGCCACAACAGACATTTACTTTGATGATTGTGACATAACGATGACTGCGCCGACGGTCATTGCACACACAGGGTTATCAAAGTGACATTTCTACACCTCGTGTCTCTTAATAAACTTGCGATTGCGTGCACACACTCGCGTACCCCAAAAGCTGTAACCGTCAGGTGACAACCGCGTGCGTGCTTCTTTCGCGCCAAAGTCGCTGTTTGAAACGTCTGGCGCTTGCGTCACGTGTCAGCTTCTCGCTTTCTTAATTTATTCCTGACAGATATGACTTTGAGACGCGGCGTTATACTGTACTGTCCTCAAGTGATAATTTTTGTCGCCCACCGCTGCGGCGTAGTAGAGCCACGGAGTTGCGGTGCTGAGGTTCAGGTCGCAGGTTCAACCCAGCCCACAGTGGTCGCATTTCGATGGCGATGAAATGGAAGAACGCTCGTGTACTTAGATTGGGGTCCAAGGTAAAGAACACCAGGAGGTGAACGTTAATTCCGAGTCTCCCACTGCATCAAGCACGGCTGATAATGAGATTATGTTTCGGGACGTATAGGCCCCCAATTTAATTTTAATCTAATGTTTTTGAGAAACGCATGACTACAAAGTGGTGGTGGCCCGCCTAAAAGGCTGTTACACTATTCACAAAAAATGGGAGGGGGGAGGGTGAGCGTCACCTATAGAAGTCACAAGATCCTGCTCCTGATCCACACCAGAGTCACTGCGCTGCGACAAGCCCATTATTAGGCTGCATTTGAATGGCGTTCGTTATGCCAAATGCAAACGCGTCTCGTACATAAAGAACTCCCGTCGTCCTCTATGCGCGTTCTCCGTACGCTATGGAATTTCCTTGGTTTATGTGCACTATGCGAACGTATGCTATTTGGCCAGTTTACCGTACGTAATATTTGGGTACGTTGTCGAACGAGGCGGCTCCCATGGGCCCTGCTTCAGCATGAATTCTCGCGATGGCTAAGCCAAATGCTCCTACACAGCACAAGGCCGATGCCTTTCGATGCAAGACGCCTTGCTAACTTGCCCGACTGCCATATAATCTAATGGGGATGCTCCCGAGCAAACCGCGGTGATTTGGACGTCACCGCTTTGTGGCTACGGTCGGTAGCAGTTGTTGCCACTAACGGTTGAAATGAGCTTTCGCTTCCTGTACGCTCACCTGAAATGTTAGATGTGATCTCAAAGCGCGTCCAATTTCTAAGATCTTTGGGCGATTGAGGCATCCATATATCCCTATGAGACGGGTCGGCATAGAAAGCATAGGACGGATGCTAACGCCTTGTTTTGGCTTGCATACGTTTGGCGCGATGCACCAGATGGCTCCCGGTCTTCTCACCTCTTCCTTACGTTCGCGTTCTCTTACGTTAAACTAAAGGTCTCGAAGGGCCAGGCGCCGTAATGTTCTGCAAATGTCGTTTGCGTTTAAAGCACTGAAGGCGACAGACGCTATGTTAACGGCCGCATACAGAATTTGCAGTCACGGAACCTGGCGAGGTTCGCAAAGGAAACTTTCCCTTCTGAAACTGTCTTTTAATCCCCCACTACTTACTCCGTATCATGTCAAAGACGTGAAGTTGTGAAGTTGTGCGAATGCACCCATGTATGCATAACGCTAAGGAACCCCCTTCGTCACGTAGGCCTGCCGCTTCGTGCTCTATTCATTTATTTATTGACTGGATTATTAGGGTGAAATTGCAAGTATTGACACTTGTTTCCTTACCGGCTCCCGCACAAGCAAGCAAAAACTGACAGTAGCGTAGGAAGGCGAAGCATTGAAAGCGATAGCGAGGTTTAGCGTTGCTCTCGAGCTGCCCGCACGGTGTCATGTCAATACGCGGGGGCGACACGACATGATGCGGCATGCGAGACAGCTGCAGCTGCGCAGCGGGACACGCCCCCTAGCTGAATCTAGCTGTGTATGCACCAATGCTGTAGCGACGAGCAGCGCCAGCCAGTGGCGTTGCCGCGACGCCTCGTGAGGTGAGATCAGGAGGACAGAAAAATGTGGTGGACGCTCCAGCTTCGCCTTTGAGAATGGAACGCGATGGCGTTCCCGGCAACTGCAGCTTATGCATCCCTAATGTTTACCGGGAAACGCTGGCGGCGAACACTATGCACGAAGGCTTGCTTTGTGATTGTTCTTCATTTTTATGGTGCGCAAGGAACCGAGGAGTCCGCGTCGCTCCGAATAAGACAGTCTTTAATTTAGAAAATATTAGAAAAGCTAGAAAACACTATCGCGTTAAAGGGGTTTGGGTGTGAGTTTCCGCGTAACAGAATTATGTTTTCTCCTCAGATTGTCCTATACTGTGTACCTGTTTTATACCGTCTGTGTACCTTATATGCTGTAGTTAACATACGATGTAGTAACAATATTAAACTGATTTGATTTTATTCGTATGTTCAAGTTACATTCTGACGCTATATGTTTGGTAGGTTGTGTGTGAGTCGTAATTTACGACTTTTCTGACCAATTTTACGTTGAGAAATTAAATTAGTTCAGCAACTTCCTTGCGCTACACGCAGGACCTGCGTGGTTGGGTATGAGCAGTTTAGTATGATTGTGATTATTCCCGATATGATGGCCGATGTCGGACGCCGAGGTGACTTTTTCTGCCATTCGTGTTGATGGACAACTACGACGGTTTCTGGTGACGTCCCTGCGTGCTTCACATCAGGGACATTTACCTCTCACGCCATGGCGCCTACGGTGTCGTGGATTCCCTCGAAGGCCCAAGTAATCGGCATTGTTGTCCCTACGGGTAACGGTTACGAGAGCGTCGGCCAAGCGACGGCCTCAATAGTTCCCCTCTCTGAGGTCTACTTTGATCAGCACATGGGAGGCCACAACTTCCAAGTCACCGTCAAGTGCATGGCTTACATGACTCTAATTCTCGATGCTGGCTCCGTTGTCTTCGGGACTAGCGTTCTCCTGTCGTTACCGTCGGCCCGCAAGTCACCGGGAAACGTAGGGCATATGGCAGACAACCTGCAAGCAGCCGCCCACGTAGTGGATCGCTGTGCAGAGCGCTGTGGACTCCAGTGTGCATCAAACAAATCAGAATTCGTGCACTTTAGACCAACGCCGAAGGACAATACACAAATACGCCCCTCTTTGGCTAGTGGTCCCCTACATGAGGCCAAGAAGCTCCGAATTCTCGAACTCTTTGTCCACTATCAATGAAGAGCAGACACAACTCTAGAAAAGGTCCGCAAGGTTGGGGACCAAGTGGACCGAATGGTCCGGCCTGTCTCGAACAAGAGAGGGGGATTACGAAGCAGGAATGCTGTGCGGCTACCTCGATCATACTTTCGTAACCAGCCGAATTCTATATTCGGTCTCCTATCTCCATCTGCGGACGTCATGTTGATATAAATTGGAAACATTAGGGGCACGGTATGTGTAATGTGCAGACAACGTCCCAAGCAGGTGGGTTAATGCGCCTTTTTTACAATGTATTAGGTATGCATGTGGACAGGAACATTATCAGGGTCTGTTACGAGTGGCGCAACACCTCTATCACAGCCGTGGCGAAAGCACGACTGGAACTGTACGATTACAATAACAAATTTTGCGAACACAGGGGGATGCTACATCAAGTTTGCGCACGTTCATAAATGCGTGCTGATCAAATACAGCGGTTGAAAAAAAAAATTTACGTTTAAGAAATGTTTACGATCATCTTAAGCAAGCGTTACAAAGTGTTCCACTGCCCTTATTTTTTTATTTATTTATTTATTTATTTATTTATTCATTTACCCTCAGGGCCTTCGGGGCGTTACAGTGGGGTTGGGTACATGGTTGAACAAGAACAGAATCTAAAGGAACGTTTATCAACAACGTTTCTTAAATTTTTCAAGAGCCCCCTGCATTTACAAGAAAGGGGTGCAGCATGAATGGAAAATGTTGCGAATGTGTAACGTTTCTGGCTTACTTGAAGTGTCACGAACATTTATTGAACACTCGTCATTTTTGTTTGTTAGGGAGGGGGGGTGCTTTATTGTGCGACACGTATATTGGTTTCGCCTGGTGTCATGAGTGAAGTAAACGAGCCAGCTTCTTTATGTTTGGTAACAATAAGGACGATGTAATGTTTGGTGTGTAGGGAAAGTTCGAAGTGGGTGGCCAGATGAGGCTGTGTTAATATATTACGCATGTTTGTGCTCTTGAGCGTTTTGAGCGTGTGTGACGAACGGGGCGTAATTTAACCCGTTGACCTGGCAGAACTACAAAGGCCATCGCAGTCAAATTTAGTTCGACTTCACCCAGGCATCTACTAGCCGCCTGGTTAGGTCAGGTGGTAGACCGGCTGCCCCGGAAAGGCGGCGGTTTCGGGTTCGAGACCCGGACCGGGACGAATTTTTCTTTAAATGCGAGGCTTTCCTTTCGAGGAACTACAATGGGTTTCCTTTGTAGCAGTTGCTGTTATTGGGTGGATGTCTCACTTCATCTTTGTTACTTACTTCTCTCCACTTTGCGGGTTTCCGCGCAAGTATTACATCTGTAATCCCCAGTGGAGGTGGAGGAGGGGATTATGCCGGTGCACAGAGTAAAGTAAGAAAATTGAATGTCGAAAAAGTGGGGAGCGAGGCCGCAACGGTAAATTAAAACACATATAGCAAGGAATGAGGGAACGTTTTCATGTGAAAGCCATTGCGCCAACAAACCCCGTCCGTCATCAACCTACGTCAAAAAAATCAACGTGCAACACGAACGCTTGGAACTTATAACGTAAAGCCTTTTTTCACACACGAACGCTTAAACAGTCTGCGTTCAATAGAAAGAGAAGGAGAGATAGCCAAGAGAGGAAAGGCTGGGAGGTAAACCAGACGAGAGTCCGGTTTGCTACCCTAAACTGGGGTAAGGGAAAGGGGGAACAGAAAAGGTAAAGTGGGATAGAGCGAACACTGCCTGTGCACGCAGCAATGTGCTTGGGAATCAGTCAAGTGAAAGCAAGTGCTCCGTCGATACGTTAGGCCGCTGTCAATCTTATTGGTTCATAGCTCGTTATGTACGTTGAAGTCACCAGTGAAGACCAAGGATCCGGTGGGTGTCAGCAGTACGTTGCGGTGCGTGGCAGTGCATTTTTCTGGTAAACCCCGGCCGTTATGACTTGAGTGAGAATATAATGTTGCAGGTGAGCCATGATGATTTCTCAAGAGTTGCAAGTACTGAATTTAGAGTATCCAGCACTTGCACTGTACTTAGCGCTGACAAGAAAATCAATTAAAAGGCATGCGCTGCCCATACAGTTCTTCAGAATAGTTTTATACATACTAAGTTTGCGCGACTTGTTGTTGATATAATAATGAGAATTCAGCTGTAACACCAGGTATCCTAGGAAGAATGTGTATAATCACATCTGCGGAGTTCTTTGAAGCATCTGGCTCCATTCCGACTGCGTGAGCTCATATACAGAAGCATCTGGCTCAGATTCAGATTTCCGAAAAGTACGGTGACATACTTACGAAAAACCAAACCCCCTGTCCTGCTTGCCATGAATACGTTAAATTATTTTGTGAGAAACCAACACTACATGCACTTTATGGGCGACCTCGCACAATCAGTGTTATCAAAGTGACGTTTCTAAACCTCGCATATCTCTAGCAAACCTGCGATTTCGTGGACACACTCGCACACGCCCGAAGCTATAACCATCAGGCCACGACCGCACGCAAGCTTCTTTCGCGCGAGAGTGGCCGTTTGATAGATCTGGCGCGGGCTTCACCTGCCAGCTTCTGGCAATCTCAATTACCTCGTGACAGATTGCGCTTTGAGACGCGACGTTATACTGGACTTTCTTCGAGATGGACCCATAATAATTCTAAAGGATTATATGTCCCACGCGGCAGAAAAGTGCGCGACGAGTGGTAACAAAAATCATCATCAGCGTCTTGTGAGTTGGAACAAGTCAGAGTAAGGCAACTTAAGGGGGAGTAAAGTGAATTAGGTTGAAGTAAAGTGAATGAAAAGGAAGTGGATTCAAGTAGAATAAAGTTGGTAAAAAGAGTAATGTGGATGAAGATGGATCAACGTGGATTACAGTAGGTGCAGATTAGGCCAAGGTGGATTAAGGTTTATCAATGTAAACTTGTGAGGGACACTTGATAATCTGGGACATCACGGGTCATGCACGTAACCAGTTAGGTAATTCTTAAAGCTTTTTCATTCAAATCACCTAAGGATACTTCAGTGAATGTTATTTATTTTCTTTCGCCAACCACAGTAGCGTAGTAGAGCTCTGGCATAGCGCTGCTGAGCTCCAGGTCATAGGTTCAATTCAGGCCACGGCGGTGGCATTTCGATGGCGGCGAAACGCAAGAGTGCTCGTGCACATTCACTTAGGTGCCCGGTAAGGAACTCGATGAGGTCAAAATTAATTCGGAATTTCTTCCGCTGCGGCTGGCGCACCTTCTGTGCAGATCAAGGTTTTGACACCTGCAACCCCAGGATTCTTTTCATATTTTTTCGACTGACAGGTGCCTACAGAGTGTGGACGGCGGCCTATAAGGCCATTGCACTATCAACAAACCAAAAAAGGGGGGGGGGGGAGGCGTGCGTCATCTATAGAAGTCATAAGATCCTTCCCCTCATCCATACTTGAGCAACTACGCTCAGGAAACCCCGTTATTAGATGGCTTTACCATGGCGTTTGCTGTACCAAATGTCAACGTGTCACACACGTAAAGAGATCGCGTTGTACTCTTTGAGCATGCTCCATGCTCTATTTGGTTTCCATGGTTTACGTGCATTATGCAAATGCGGGTCATGTTGCGAGTTTACCGTACGTAATATTCGCGTGTGCGGAAAGACAGCGTTGTCGAACATGGCGGCCCCAATGGTCCCTACTTCCGCGTGAATTCTCGTGATGGCAACGCCAGTGGCTCCTTCGTAGCACAGTGGCAGTCCACTTCAATCAATGATGTCACGGTAGCTGGCCAATCTAACGGGGACGCTGCCGAGTCAATTGAGGCGATATTGAATTCTTCACTTTAAGTCTACGCTTGCCATCGAAGATTGCCAGTAACTGTTGAAATGAGTTCACGCTTCCTCTGTGCTCCCCTCAATTTTTATACTTCTGAGGTCGTTCGGCGATTCTGGCGTCCATAGGCCTAACAAGACAAGTCGGCATAGAAATGACAGGATGGTCGCCAGTAGGTTGTCTTGGCTTGGATATGTTTGTGTCGAAGCACTAGATGGCGCACTCTCTGGTAACGCCTTGCTTACGTTATATGCTCCCTCACTTTGAGCTAGAGGTACTGAAGGGACGCCAAACCATAACGTTCTGTAATGGCGCTTGCGTTTATTGATACGTGAGGTGAGAAATGCTGTTATATGTCTGTTCAATATTTCAGCACTCTTCCCTCAGTGCCACGTGTCAAAGCCGACAAGTTGCATAGGTGTTGAAAGTTATCCTAATGCACCCATTTGTTAATAAAAATGAACGATTGCCTTCATGATTTAGGTCTTTCGCTTAAGGGTGTGTTCAGCTTGGTTGCCTGAGTGATTGAAGTGAAATTTAAGATATGGTCACCTGTTGGATGGGGGCGCGTCCCCCTCGTCCACAAACAATTAAAACTGGCAGTTTCAACCTGAGGCGAAGCATCGACAGCGACATATAGGTTTAGCGTTGCACTCGGTCTACCATCAACGCGGCGCAGCAATACGCGCGCGCGACATGACACGATGCGACACGCGAGACAGCTGCTGCTACACACCAGGAACTGCCATACCTCCCCCCCTCCCCGCGTATCTATGCGTGTATATAGTCATGCAGGCGCGACCAGGCTCGTTGGAAGTGACGCCAACGGCGTCTCGCGAGATGAGAATGAAATGAAACCTTCGTCGTTTGCTCGGCACCTAGTGAAGGATATTAGACAGGCTCAGTTTAATGCTTGTCGTCTCAGACCAGTGCGTCCTCTATGGTGTCGTCTGCATAGAGCTGCTGCTAGTCAGTGACTGTAATTGTGTGTCACACACCGTAGGCGCATTCGGCAGGAGTGGGATGGGGCAAAGTATGGCATCCCCCCACCCCTCCACGCAATGTTGAAAGAGGGCTGCTTTTTGCGGCACGTTCGAAAATCCAAGAGTACGACAGCTAATAGCAAATTTTCTTGTGAGGTCATTAGCCACGTAAGCAATCTATTTCGTTATTACGTATCGCACTGTTTGGCCAGTGAGGATTGCCTTTGGTGCCTCGCCGCGAAGAGATGTAGCAGACGACGTACGGAGTGAGCCATACACGCTGGCGTTGCGGAGTTGAATTGAATTGAATTTATTTCCATATGGAATGGGGGAAAGGTCAAAAGGCTTTTTGGAAACTTCCCAGAGCATCTGGCTCGCTCTGGGGAGTTTCCGCCATAACAGATTTCGCGTTGCGCTTCTTGCATCTTGCCTAGTGTATTGGGATCGTAAAATCACGTTCTTAGACCCAAAATTTCCTTCCTATACCTAACCTATGGGTGAGTGGGACATTCAAGTATTATAATCAGCCGCGCTGAACGATTGCGTGCCTTGCGGTATGAAATTGTTGGATTAACAAGTACCGGAACTATTGAATCTGTATCTAGGGTGACCATTATTAAGTTTTACGGATTTAAAAAAGAAAGACACCTGTGGCAGATTGAATAATTTTTATCCTTGAGCAAGATTATTCGGAGAGGCGGACGCTACTAGCATGCGTAATCGAAGCACATATGTAACTAATTAATAGTAATTCAATAATGAACTTTTCGTTTTGTATACTTTACCCCACATATTCCTATTCCTAAATTGTAGCCGGTGAGTTCGCATGACGTATCTCGTTGAAATGTATTCCTTGGTGGACACCACCTTCGAGATTTCATTTCCCAAAGTGTGCCACGAAAAACATTTGCTTTGCAGTTACTTTTGTGCTCCAATGCATAAAAGAGCATTTTGTTAAATAGGTACGTGACAGGACAGCCAATCTTTAGGCCAGTTTGAGGACGCATATCGCTAAACTGGTGGCATGGTGGAAACCCATTCCTGGTTGACCCGCTTTGCTAGTTCACCGGCTGAAATTCCTAAATTACAATATCTTCAATAAAGTAATTAATTTAAAAGTCAAATAGTTGTTCTTTGGGTTATTCGTTGAACACGTGTTCTGATTTCTATTGAAAGTAATGAGTGCCTCTCTGGACAACCCCGCCCACGGACTAGAATAATGTTATCGGCAACAAAGAACTTTCTAAACTTCCGTAAAACCTAAAGATTCTCACCCGTTTTAGGTTGTCCCAGCTAACGTTAGGTAAAATATCCAAGCAAAAATATTATAAAAAAAGAACACAATGCAGGATACGATCTTAAGACCTACGATGTTGGGTCTTCAGATTGACTACCGAGCAGTGTACATTTTATAGTTGTATGTTGCACCGGGTTTACACATCATTCTTTTTTTTCGTGAACAACTTGGCTAACGTTAACCGGGACTCGCGCTGTATACACAGAGGCTTGTTGAACTTCACCGAATATTTGCCACTTGTCCAATATATGTTGGTGACAATACCTTCAGGAATGTCGACAGGTGGCTCAGTCGATGACAAATCCTTGTGGCAGCGGTTGTCTTTTGCGGTCTTTCTGCATTCTTCTGTCGTGTTTTTTTTTTCTTGTGCTTCGTGCGCTGTGAACACGACACTGTAGGGTCTGTGCAGAGCCATCACAATACCATTGCAACGATGCATTGAATTTTTTTTATTGGCATGTGTCACTTTTGAAGCTGTCTCTTGGATTTACCTTTATACTTTTTCAACGTTACAGTTACACTAGCACAAGTTCCCTAGCAGAAGCAAAATATAAATAAACTAGAGAGATGTATTATTTTGAGGCAATGAGCGCCATATTCTTGGTGATAGATTTAGCAAAAGAGTTAACTCTAAAAGTAATTTATGCGCTTTGAAAATATTTACTGAAGATCTGGTTTCTCCCTCTCTTGCGCGCTGTACAAATAATTTGGCCGCTTTTGCGAGTTTCCTCGGTAAACGGTGCGACGCACGGTGTTTATATTTCGTTAAGTACACTCATAAGCAAAAATACGCCCTTTTGCCACACCGCAATAATCGTCATCTGTCTTGTCCGCATTTCCTTTCCTTAACGTGGCGAGCCAGGTACTTCCAAGTCACGAACGACATGCCGATTATCAGCATTCGACTACATCAGCACGACGAATATTGTTGTGTTGCAAATATACACCCTGAAGCGTGTATATTTGTAGGAAACGTGTTTTGAGTGACGAGCGATAAATCTTTATTCTGTGCGGGTTCATTGCAGCCCTTGTGGAAAGTTACCTATTCAATTATATCAAGGCGTGATGCTGTCGTTATTCGAAATGTTTCGCTGACTTCAAAAAAAGTGAACAACAACAAAAAAAAACCTGGAGGAGGCGCGAACTTGAAATTCCATGAAATTGGGGATAATTGTTTTTTGTGTGGAATGGAGAAGTGAAACTATCACGTAAGTGTTCTAAATGCGACGTTGTAAATATTTACTGCACCCTCGCTTTTCCCCAATTTTCGTTGGTTATAGGAGGCTCACAGTTTGTTTCTCCACCATCTTTTGTGAACAATAGAAGGCGTCATGTTGATATAAATCGAAAACCTTAGGGGCACG
Source organism: Dermacentor albipictus (assembly GCF_038994185.2). NCBI lineage: Eukaryota > Metazoa > Arthropoda > Arachnida > Ixodida > Ixodidae > Dermacentor > Dermacentor albipictus. The sequence goes on from NW_027225599.1 coordinate 612,178, forward strand.
GTTTTGTAACGCGTAGACAACGTTCGAAGTAGGTCGGTTAAGTGCGCCTTCTCTTACGATATGTTAGGTATGCAAGAGTACTGGAGAGTTATTAGGGTCTTTTATGAGCGGCGTAGCACTTGTATCGCAGCCCTGGCATAGGTCCAATTGTAACTCTATAATTAAAATAACAAATTTAGCGAACACAAGAGGTAGCTACGTCAAGTTTGTGTATGTTAATAAATGCCTGCTGTATAATTACAGCTGTTGGAAGTACAGCTTTACAGAAATACTTAAGAACATCTTAAGCAAGCACTTGAAACTGCCCCATTGCCCTTATCAGCGACATTTCTCAAATTTTCGAGAAGCACTCTGGATTTATAAGGAAGGGGTGCCGCATAAGTGGAATCTGTTGTGAATGTTTAACGTTTCCGGCTTATTAGAAGCCTTACAAACACTTAATAAACGTTAGTCTTTTTTTTTTCTTGGGGACCCTTTCTTGTGCGACACGTATATTGGTTTCGCCTGGTTTCTTGAATGAACTAAATCAGGGAGCTTCTTTATGTTTCGTAAGAATAAGGACGAAGTAATGTTTCGTGTGTATAGGGAAAGTTCAAAGTGGGTGGGCACATGAGGCTGTTTTAATATATTACGTATTTTTGTGCTCTAGAGCATTTTGACGAACGGGGCATCATTTAATCCATTCACCTGGCAAAACCACAAAGGCCACCATAGTCAAATTTAGTTCGACTTCGGCCGGCCGTCTGCTAGCCGCCTGGTTAGCTCAGATGGTAAAGCGCCTGCCTCGGAAAGGCGGTGTTTCTGGTTTCGAGGCCCGGACCGGGACAAATTTTCCTTCAAGTGCGAGGCTTTTCTTTTGAGGAACTAGAATGGGTTTCCTTTGTAGCAATCTGTGATTGCGGGGATGTCTTATTTCATCTTTATTACTAGCTTCTCTCCACCTTGCGGGTTTTCGCAGAACTATTACATCACTCATCCTAAATGGAGGAGAAGTAGGAGGGGATTATGCCAGTGCGCAGAGTAAGGTGAAGTGCATGTCGAAAAAATTGGGAGCGAAGCCACGGAGGTAAAAAGAAAAAAAAACAAATGTAGCAAGGAATGAAGGAATATTTTGATGTAAAAGCCTTTGCACCAATAAATCCCATCTGTCATCCACCTATGTAAAAAAAAAAGCAACGTGTAACACATACGCTTGCAACTTTAATATTACTATATTTAAACACAAACGAACCCTTAAATTGATAGCGTTCAAGAAAATCAAATAAAAGGCATGCGCTGCCTATGCAGTTCTTTAGCACAGTTTTCTACATATTAAGGTTACGTGAATTGTTTTTGATATATTAGTGAAACTTAAGGTGCACCTCCAGGACTCCTAGGTGGAACGTGTGTAATCACAGCTGTGGAGTTCTTTGAAGCGTCTGGCTCCATTGAGAATGGGATGCTGGAGGTTCCAAAGAGTACATTGACATATTCATGAAGAACTAAACCTCGGTTCGTGTTCGCCATGAATACAACAAATTATTTGGGGAGAAACCAACGCCGCACGCATGTCACAGGTGACCTTGCACAATCAGAGTTGTCATCAAAGTGACGTTTCTATGCCTCATATCTTTTTCAAGCTTGCGATTTCGTGTACCCTCTCGCATACGCTCAAGGCTATAACCATCAGGTCACGACCTCACGCACGCTTCTTTCGCGCGAAAGTCGGCGTTTGAAACAACTTGCGCGTGCTTCAGCTGCCAGCTTCTTGCATGCTCAATTACCTCCTGAGAGATTGCGCTTTGAGACGCGACGTTATAATGGACTGTCTTCAAGATGAGCCCATATTATTCCTAAATGATTACATGTCCCAGGAGCGAGAAAGGACCGCAACGTGTTGTAACAAAAATCACCACCTGCATATCTTAAGTTAGAACAAGTGAGAGTGAGGTAACTTAAGGTGTAGTAATGTTAATTATGTTGAAGCAAAGTGAATGAAGGTGAAGTGGATTAAAGTAGATTGAGGTTTGTAAAAATTAGGTGAAGGTTGATGAAGGTGGATTAGAGTGGATTAAAGCTGGTGCAGATTAGGTCACGGTGGATTAAGGTTTAATAACGTAAAGTTGCGAAGGACACCTGATAATCTATGACGTCAGGTTTCATGCACGTAACTAGTTAGGTAATTCATAACGCTTTCTCATTCAAATCACGTAATGATGCTCAAGTGACTGTCTTTTTGTGTGTGTGTCGCCCACCACAGTAGCGTAGTAGAGCTCTGGCATAGCGCTGCTGAGGTCCAGGTCATAGGTTCAAACCAGGCCTCGGCGGTGTCATTTCGATGGTAGAGAAATGCAAAAGTGGTCGTGCACATACCCTTAGGTGCACAGTAAAGAACTCGAGGAGGTCAAAATTAATTCATAAACTTTTCCACTGTGGCTGGCTCGCCTTCTATTCAGATCAGGGTTTTGACACCTGCAGAACCAGAATTTATCTCTTACGTTTTTAGACTGACAGGTGGATACATTGGTGGGTGACGCCCCACCAAAGTCCACTGCACGATCAGCTAACAAAAAAAGGGCAGTAGGGTGTGTCATCTATAGAAGGTAAAAGATGGTTCCCCTGATCAACACTTGAGTCACTACACTGGTAAAAGCCCATTATTAGACAGCTTTACCATAGCGTTTGCGGCACCAAATGTCAACGTGTCACGCACGTAAAGAGATCGCGTTGTCCTCTTTGCGCATGCTCCGTACTCTATTTGGTATCCATGGTTTACGTGCACTACGCGAACGTGCGTTATGTTAACGAGGGTTGCAATGTGGGCTTGTTGGTAATGCATCTTCAAGGCGTGTACGGCATCACGTATAAAAGACGGGACAAAAGAAGACACGCAGGGACACCCACAGCGCTAACTTCCAACAATGTTTATTATCGAAAACCAGGCCGTATTTATACACTAAGCCAACATGAGTCACAGCCACGTGAACAGACAAACAATCAGAGCGAAACATTTTTGTAAGTGATATTTCAGGCCATGCGCAAAAATTTTAGTTCTTTTTCAGAGAGAGCCAATGACGGTTTGGTGATACGTGAATCCCCTAGGGCAACAATCTGCTCGGCGTCTACGTTTTTTTTAGGTTTAGTGAGTTCGCACTTATTTCGACCAGTAATCATTGTTGATTCTAAGAGAGTGGATGACTTATGTTGCTTACAATGAAGGGAGGGAAACCCACCTGATACATGTTTGTCGACTTTATTTTTGTGTTCGCGCAGTCTATCATTAATGCATCTGCCCGACTGTCGGACGTAATACTTCCCACACTATTAGGGTATACCTTATATAATCGATGGCTTAGAATCTCTAAACTTCTTCCTGTGTTTAACTAGGACTGTGCAGCTAACTGTGCAGCTAGGAGCTCTTTCTTTCTTTTGTGGTCTCGTTTTCCAGCACAGGCTGAATACTTTGCTAGCTGCAGAAAAAACCGCCTCTGTGTTACCTCGGTGGGCAATTTCTTTTAGGTTGTGCGACAACCCGGTGGATATAAGGTATCACTGTTGGTCTTATTTTCGCTCGGTTACTATTTCCTTCCGCACGTTCAGAAGTCACTGATTGCTGCACTTGCCTAAGTATTCCCCCTGCAACTGATGCCACAGCATGATTGGGATAACCTGCTTCATGTAACCGCATGACCTGTTGTGTGAATGCTTCGTCAGTGCAATGATGCCATGATTTAGTAAGTGTGTTAGTAAAACACATTTTCGCAATTTCTCTTTTTATCAGCTTATAGCTGGCTCAATAGTATGACAGCAACGGTTTATTTGCCATGGGACTGTAACACCAGCAAGTTAGATCATCACCGAATTTAAATTCAACACCAAGAACCTTGATTTTTTGTTTTATGGGAACTGCGCACGTAACTTCCAGGGGACAAATGCACTCACGTATAATATTACTAACAGCTAGCTGCACACTCTATGCCAAAGTTGTCTAGTTTAACATTGACAAACACTAAAAAATTATCAACTAATGTAAATATTTTAACAACTTTTGTATCATTGATGCTTGAGCACAGGTCGCTGTCTAGTTTAGCTCAGTACAGGTTGCTTAAAACAGCCGCTAAGCAGGATCATATACAGACCCTTTGTTTTTGAACGTACGGAATGTCATTTCTTTGCATAAATGTTGACTTCATGTACAAGTCTAAAAGTTCTAAACAGTATTCAACGGTTGTGGCCGCTTTCGTACAAAATTTTACAGCCCCAAATTCATCAATACATGATTGAACACAACAATTCATTTTCCGCCAAAGAATAATGCACGTCTTTCACATGTTCTGAGAAGTCCTTTAGTCCCGCGTTACAGTTGGCCTCTACAAAGGCTAAACTGCCTCGGAATTTTTCGTGATGAACGGATATTTACACTCGAGTAGGTTAAGTTTGTCTAACAGATAGACGGCAATGGATTTCGACCATGTGTTTTTCTTCGACCCTGATCGGAACAGCTTGTTTGTGCGTTCTCGCGCTAAAAAATAAATCGAGACGGTCATTCTTTTTTTTCCTATTGCTTTCAATACTTTACTTAGGTGCATGTCCCGGCACATCGCAACAGTTCTGCCCTTAACTTTCGTCAGTGAAATTTCCTTGTGTTCATTGAACATGGTTGTTATTGCTTCATTAGCTTTTTCGTTGTAGCCACCATGTGAAAAATAATTCAAAGCTTCCTTTTTTGTCAGCAGGTAGGACAGACAGTGCATTTTCAACTAAGTACGAAACAACGTGTTTCGCTGGTAACTTCGAACTTTGAAGCTTACATTTATTTGTTCAGGACATCCTCGCCTTCAGAGCTCATCCTCATGCCTTCGTCTTCAGGTGCATGTCTGGAGATCTGCCGCACGAGAGAGAGCAGCTCCGGTTTTGTACTCTTAGCTTCCATGGCGAACTTAGGTCCCCACTCCAAGACTTGATGCACCTTTTCTGGCAGGGCAAGACCTCCGGGAATGTGGACCTTGCTACTTGTGTGGCTCGATGGGACGTGCCGCTCCTTGAAACTTTCTATCGGGAGCTGCCTCAGTTGATGTGGCCAAAGGTATTCCGTGACCTGATGTGTCAGAGCCGGGTACCGGTGAATATGGGTATTTGGCCCACTGGGCTTGTAGGCACAACGCACTTGTGTGTGTGTACAGCGCTGTGTGTGTACCTGTGTGTCTTCTTTTCACCCGTCTTTTAATCGCGCGTCCGTACACCCCCTGAAGGTGCCTGATGCGGCGAGTTTACCATACGTAATATTTACGTGCGCCGAAAGACAGCGTTGTCGAACATGTCGGCTCCCAAGGGCCCTACTTCCGCGTGAATTTTCGTTATGGCAATGCCAGTGGCTCTTTCGTAGCACAATGGCAGTGCATTTCGATCCATGACGTCACGCTAGCTTGCCAATCTAACGGGGATGATCCCGAGTAAACAGCAGTGATATTGAAGTCACCACATTAAGGCTGCCCTCGCCTTCAAGGACTGCCAGTAACTGTAGAAATTAGTTCCCGCTTCCTCTGCGCTCATTTGCATTGTTACATATCAACGCTTAGCGTGTACAACTTCTCACGTCGTTCGGCGATTCCAGCGTCCATAGGTCTAACGAGACGCGTCGGCATAAAAATGACATGATGGTCACTAGTGGGTTGTCTTGGCTTGGATATGTTTTGCTCGAAACAGTAGACAGCGCACTATCTTGTAACGTCTTCCTTAGATTATGCGCTCCCTCACTTTGAACTAAAGTTATTGGAGGGACGCGAAACCATAACGTTGTGTAATGGCGCTTTGCGTTTATCGATACGTAAAATGAGAAACGCCGTTATATAACTGTGCAATATTTCCGCACTGTTCCCTCAGTGTCATGTGTCAAAGCCGACGAGTTCCTTAGGCGTTGTAAATTATCTTAATGCACCACTTTGTTTAAAAAAATAAACAATTGGCTTCTTGATTTAGGTCTTCCGCGTAATGGTGTGTTCTGCCTGCTTGCCTGGTTGGTTGAGGTGAAATTGCAAATATTGTCACCTATTGCGCGTCCGCCTCTTCCACAAACGAAAACTGGCAGTTTCACCCTGAGGCGAAGCACTAAAAGGTTTTGCGTTGCGCTCGAGCTACCATCACGGCGTCACAGGAATACGCGTACGCGACAAGACACGATGTAACACGTGAGACAGCTGATGCTGCTCAGCGGGAACTGCCACCCAGTTGAGAGAATCTATGCGTGCATATAGCAATACAGGCGTGACCAGGACCGTCGGCAGTGACGCTAACGTCGTCTCGAGAGATGAGACGGACTGAAAACCTTCGGCGTTTGCTCGGCGCCTAGTGATGGAGGTTAGACAGGTTAAGCTTAATGCATACCATCTCAGCCCAGCGGGTGCACTATGGTGTCGTCTGCACAAAGCTGCTCGCCAACAACTCTGATTCTGTGTCGCACACAATAGGCGCATCTGGCAGAAGTCGGGCGGGGCAAGGTATGGAATCCCCCCCGCCCCTACACAATTTCGAAAGCTGGCGCTCTTGTCTGCACGTTGGAAAATCCAACAGCTAATGCCAAATTTTCTTTGTCAATGCATTAGGCGGGTAAGCAATTTTTCTTCGTATCACGCATCCCCCCGTTTGAGCAGTGAGGGTTGTCTTTGGTTCCTCGCCGCGAAGAGCTGTAGCAGACGACGAAAGGAGTTCGGGAGGCACGCTGGCGCTGCGCAGAAGGCTGGCGCTGGGCACTTCCCGCCGTAAAACATTTAACGTTGCGCTTCGTACGTCCTGGCCATTCTATTGGAAGAGTAAAATCATGTTTGAAGGCGAAAAATTAGCTTCCTATATCTAACCTATGGTCGAGGGATTCTGAACTATTATAATCAGCCGCGCAGAACGATGGCGTGCCTTGCGGCGTGAAATTGTTGCAATATTAAGTACCAGACCTATTGAATCTGTACCTGGGGTGATAATTTGTAAGTTTTGCGTATTTAAATAAAGGCACATGTGGCAGACTGAGGAATTCTCATCCTTGAGCTGCATTATTCCGAAAGACGGCTGTTACTAACATGAGTAATCGAAACACATTAGCAACTAACAGTAATTCACCAATGAACTTTTTGTTTAATTTTATCACCCCACGTGTTGCCATTTCCGAATTGTAGCCTGTGAGTTTGCAGGACGTATCTCGTTGAAATATGTTTCTTGGTGGACACCACTTTCAAGATTTTATTTCCCAAAGTGTGGGACGAAATACATGGGCGTTCCAGTTACTTTTGGGCTCCAATGCATAAAAAATGTTTTGGTAAAAAGGTGCATTGCGCAAAAGTGCATCTTCAGGCCAGTTTGAGGAAGCATATATCCAAACGGATGGCATTTTGGAAATTCATTCCGGGCTGACGCGCATTGCTAGTTCATCGGATACATTTCGTAAAATAAATGTCCAATAAAGTAATTAAGTTCACTGGTAAATAGTAATCTAGTGGGTTTTTTGTTGAATACGTGTTCTGATTGCTATTGCAAGTAAGGACTACCTCTCTGGACAACCCCGCACAAGGACTTGAGTACTGTTATCGGCAACGAAGAACTTTTAAAAATTCCATGAAGCCTAAAAATGATCAACCGGTTTAGGCTGTCCCAGCTACCGTTAGCTAAGCTATCGAACAAAAAATATTATACAACAAAGAACACAGAGCAGGATACAATCTTAGGACCTAAGATGTAAGGTCTTCAGAACTGACTACCGAGCACTGTACATTTTATAATTGTAGGTCTCACCGTGTTTTATAACTCGTTCTTTTTTTTTCGTGAACAGCTTGGCTAACGTTAGCCGGGACTCACGGTGTTGTCCTGTGTGGTCTTTAGGCATTTTTGTGCCGTGTTCTTGTTTTGTGCACAGAGGCTGTCCAATTTCATCGAGTATTCAGTACTCATTCTATATATGTTGGCGACAACGACCTTCAGAAATGTCGACAGTTGGCTCAGTTGTTGACAAATCATTGTGCCAGCGGTTGTCCTGTGCTGCCTTTCTGCATTTTTGTTTTGTGTTTTTGTTTTGTTCTTCGTGCGTTGAGAAGAACACGACACTGTAGAGTGTGTAGAGCCATCACAATACCACTGCAAGGATGTCTAGCATTTTTTCTATTGGCATGTGCCACTTCTGAAGCTGCCTATTGATGTTACCTTTACTTTTTGAACGTTGAAGTTACACTAGCACAAGTTCCCTAGCAGAAGCGAAATAAAAATGAACGAGACAGATTTATTATTTTCAGACAATGGGGCCCATTTTCTTGGTAATATATATATACGAAAAGATTGAACTCTAAAAGCAACTTATGTGCTTTGAAAATATTTGCTGAATATCTGGTTCCTCCCATCTTTTGCGCGTTATACAAATAATTTGGCTGCTTTTCGAAGTTACCTCGTTAAATGGTGTGACGCACGGTGTTCATAGTTCGTTAAGTACACTCTTAATCAAAATTACACACTTTTGCCACACAATAATCCTCGTCTTCAGTCCTGTCCGCATTTCCTTTCTTTAACGTGGTGAGCCCGGCACTTTCAAGTCACGAACGACATGCAGGATTCGATTATATCAGCGTGACGATTATTGTTTTGTGGCAAAAATACACCCCAAAGGGCTTACATTTGCTTAAGAGTGTAGGAAACGCGTTTTGAGTGACGAGCGATAAATCTTTAATCTATGTGGGTTCATTGCAGCCCTTGTGGAAAGTTACCTATTCAATCATTACAAGGTGTGATGCTGCCGTTATTCCAAATATTTCGTTGACTTAAATAAAGAGAAAGAACTGCAGGAGGCACCAACTCCAAATTCCATGAAAGTTTGGATTATTTTTTTTTTGTGTGATGGCGCCGCGAAACTTTCACGTGTTTGATTTAAATGCGATGTTGTAAATAATTATTGCACCCTCGCTTTCCCTCTACTTTCGTTGGTCATACGAATCTCACAGCTCGTTTGTCCACTGTCTTTGGTGAACAAGAGAAGGCATCGTGTTGATATAAATTGGAGACATTAGAGGCGCAGTATGTGTAATGTGCAGACAACGTCCCAAGTAGGCTGGTTAAATGCTCCTCATTTACGATATATTAGGTATGCAAGTGGACTGGAGCGTTATCAGTGTCTGTAACGAGCGGCACAGCACTTGTATCGCTGCCTTGGCGTAAGCGCAACTAGAACTGTACAACTACAATAACAAATATTTGCGTACACAGGGGGATGCTACATCAAGTTTGTGTATGTTGATAAATGCGTGCGGAATAAATAGAGCTGTTGGAAAAAGTTACACATTTAAGGAAAGAAAAAAAACATTTAAGAAGTTCTGAATCAAGCGTTACAAACTGTTCCGCTACCTTTATTTATTTATTTATTTATTTATTTATATTTATTTATTTATTTATTTATTTATCTACCCTCAGGGCCTTTGGGGTGTTATAAAGGGGGTGGGTACATGGTAGAATTACAGCGTAATCTAAAGCAACGTTTATCAGCAACGTTTCCTAAATTTTTCAAGATCACTCTGCATTTACAAGGAAGTGATGCAGCATGAGTGAAAAGGGTTGCGAATGTTTAACGTTTCGGCTTACGTGAAGCGTTACAAACGTTTACTGAACGCTCATCACCTTTGTTTGCTTGGGGGGCACTTATTATGCGACACGTATATTGGCTGCGCCTGGTGTCTTGAGCGAACTAAACGAGGCAACTTCTTCATGTTTGGTAAAAATAAGGACGATGTAATATTTGGTGTGTGCGGAAAGTTTGAAATGGGTGGCCACATGAGGTTGTGTTAATATATTACGCATGTTTGTGCTATAGAGCATTTTGAGTGTGACTAACGAACGTGGCGTAATTTAACCCGTTGACCTGGCAGAACCACAAAGGCCATCATAGTCAAATTTATTTCCACCTTGCCCGGCCATCTACTAGCCGCCTGGTTAGTTCAAGTCGTAGAGCGGCTACCCGGAGCTCCGGTGGTTCCGCGTTCGAGACCCGGACCAGGCCGAGTTTTTTTCAAATGCGATGCTTTTCTTTCCAGGAACTAGAATGCATTTCTTTCGCAGCAATTGCTTTGATTGCGTGGATGTTTCACTTCATCTTTATTACTTCTCTCCAACTTGCTGGTTTCCGCATAACTATTACATCTGTCATCCTTACTTCTCTCCACCTTGCGAGTTTCCGCAGATTTGTTACATCCCTCATCCTAAATGGAGGCGGAGGAGGGGATTCTGCTGGTGCGCAGAGTAAAGTAAGAAAATTGAATGTCGAGAAAATTGGGAGCGCGACCGCGAAGCTAAAAAAACAAACAAATATAGCAAGGAATGAAGAAATGTTTTCATGTAAAAGCCATTGCGCCAATAAACCCCATCCGTCATCAACCTACGTCAAAAAAAGCAACGTGCAACACGGACGCTTGGAACTTATAAGTTACAACCTTTTTTCACAAACGAACACTTAAACTGTCTGCGTTCAAGATAGAGATAGAGAGAGATAGCAAAGTGAGGAAAGACTGGGAGGTGGGGAAAGAGGGAACAGAAAGAGTAAAGCGGGATAGAGGGAACACAGTCTGTGCACGTAGCAAAGTGCTCGGGAATCAGTCAAGCCGAAGCAAGTGCTCCGTCGATACGTTAGGCTGCCGTCAGTCTTATAGGTTCATAGCTGGTGACGCACGTTGAAGTCACCAGTGAAGACAAAGGATCCGGTGGGTGTCAGCAGTACGTTGCAGTGCGTGGCGATGTATTTTTAAGCTAAACCCCAGCCGTTGTGACTTGAGTGCGAATATAATGATGCGGGTGAGCCATGATGCTTACTCAACAGTTGCAAGTACTAAATTGAGAGCATCCAGCACTTGCATTGTGCTTCGCGCTGACAAGAAAATGAAATAAAAGGCATGCGCTGCCTATACTGTTCTTCAGCACAATTTTCTACATATTAAGATTGCCCGATTTGTGGTTGATATATTCATGAAACATCAGGTGCAACACCAGGAATCCTAGGGAGAATGTGTATAATCACAGCAGTGTAGTTCTTTGAAGCATTTGGCTCCATTGAGACTGCTCGGGTACTTCTCCTCACCGAAACGTACGTTGACATATTTATGGAAAACCAAACCCCTTGTCCTGCTTGCCATGAATAAGGTTATTTGGGCAGAAACCCACGCCGCACGCACGCCACGGGTGACCTTGCACAATCATAGTAATTAAAGTGACGCTTCTCAACCTCGCATATCTCTAGCAAACCTGCGTATTCAGGGACACACTCGCACACGCCCGAAGCTATAACCGCCACGTCATGACCACACACACGCTTCTTTCGCGCGAGAGTCGCCGTTTGAAGTACCTGGCGCGGGCTTCACCTGCCAGCTTCGGGAATTCTCATTTACCTCGTGACAGATCGCGCTTCGAGACGCAGCGTTATACTGGACTGTCTTCGAGATGTGCCCGTATTGATACTAAAAGATTATATGTCCCACGAGGCAGAAAAGTCCGCAACAAGTGGTAACAAAAATCATCATCAACGTCTTGGAAGTTAAAAGTCAGAGTAATGTAACTTAAGGGGCAGTAAAGTGAATGAAGTTGAAGTAAAGTGAATTCAAGTAGAATAAGGTTGGCAAAAATTAGAGTAATTTGGATGAAGATGCATCAACGTGGATTACAGTAGGTGCACATTAGGCCGAGGTAGATTAAGGTTTATCTATGTAAAGTTGGGAAGGACACTTGATAATCTGGGACGCCACGTGTCATGCACGTAACCAGTTAGGTAAATCATAACGCTTTCTCATTCAAATCACCTAAGGATGCCTAAGTGAATGTGATTTATTTTGTGTCGCCCACCACACTAGCGTAGTAGAGCTTTGGCCTAGCGCTGCTGAGGTCGAGGTCATAGGTTCAATCCAGGCCACGGTGGTGGCATTTCGATGGCGACGAAATGCAAGAGTGCTCGTGCACATTCACCTAGGTGGACGGTAAGGAACTCGATGAGGTCAAAATTAATTCGGAATCGCTTCCACTGTGGCTGACACGCCTGCCATGCAGAACAAGGTTTTGACACTTGCAGCCCCGGAATTTTTTTAATGCTTTTTCGACTGACAGGTGTCTACAGAGTGTGTGACGCCAGCCCATAAGGTCATTAAACTATCAACAAACAAAAAGAAGGGGGGGGGGAGGGGTGCGTCACCTATATAAGTCAAAAGATCCTTCCCCTGATCCATACTTGAGTCACTACACTGAGAAAACACCTTTATTAGATGGCTTTGCCATAGCATTTGCCGTGCCAAATGCAAATGTGTCACGCACGTAAAGAGATCGCGTTGTCCTCTTCGCGCATGCTCCGTACTCTATTTGGTTTCCGTGTTTTACGGGCATTATGCGAACGTGGGTCATGTTGCGAGTTTACCGTACGTACTATTGACGTGCGCCGAAAGACAGCGTTGTCAAACATGGCGGCCCCGATGGGCCCTTCTTTCGCGTGAATTCTCGTGATGGCAACGCCAGTGGGTCCTTCGTAGCACAGTGGCAGTGCACTTCGATCAAGGACGTCACGGTAGCTGGTCAATCTAACGGGGATGCTCCCGAGTCAATTGCGGCGATATTGAAGTCGCCACTTTAAGTCTATGCTGGCCATCGAAGATTGCCAGTAACTGTTGAAATGAGTTCACGCTTCCTCTGTGCTCCCCTCAGTTTTTATACTTCTGGGGTCGTTGGGTGATTCTGGCGTCCATAGGCCCAACAAGACGCGTCGACATGGAAACGACATGATGGTCTCTAGTAGGTTGTCTTGGTTTGGATATGTTTGGCGCGAAGCAATTGAAGCGCACTCTCTTGTAACGCATTTCCTTATCGTTATGCTCTCCCTCAATTTGTACTAAAGGTATGGAAGGGACGCGAAGCCATAACTTTCTGTAATGGCGCTTGCGTTTATGGATACATAAGGTGAGAAAGGCTGTTATATAACTGTCCATTATTTCCGCACTGTTAACTCGGTGTGATGTGTAAAAGCCGACAAGCTGCATAGGCTTTGAAAGTTATCCTTATGCACCAATTTGTTAAACAAATTAAACAATTGCCTTCATGCTGTGGGTCTTCCCTTCCGCGTAATGGTGTTTTCTGCTTGCTTGCCTGACTGATTGAAGGGAACAATAAATTTTCGCACCTGTTGCGTGTCTGCCTCATGCACAAACAAACTGAAACTGGCAGTTTCAACCTAAGGCGAAACATTGAAAGCGATAGCAAGGTCTAGCGTTGCTCTCGAGCTGCCATCACGGCGTCACAGCAATACGCGTACGCGACAAGACAGGATGCGGCACGCGAGACATCTGATGCTGCACAGAGAGAACTGCATGCCCTCCCCCCCCCCCGCCCGGCATCTGTGCGTGTATATAGGAATGCAGGCGCGACCAGCCCCGTTGGCAGTGACGCTAACGGCGTGTCGCGAGAGGAGATGAGACGGACTGAAAACTTTCGGCGTTTGTTCGGCGGCGAGTGAAGGAGATGTGACAGGTTCAGTTTAATGCTTACTGCCCCGATCACCTTGTGTACTACGGTGTCGTCAGCACAGAGCAGCTCGTCGACAACTCTGATTGTGTGTCGCACACAATAGGTGCATTTGGCAAGAGTCGGGCGGGGCAAGGTATAGCATCCCCCCCCCCCCACCCCTACACAATTTTGAAAGCAGGCGCTGTCTGTACGCTGGAAAATCCCAGAACAGCTAAGACCAAATTTTCTTTGTGGGTCATTTAGCCGCGTAAGTAATATTTTTCTGTATAGCGCATCCACCACATACAGGCTGGCGTCGCGGAGTAGGCTGGCGCTGGGCAGTTCCTGCCATAATATTTCATGTTTCGCTTGTTGCATCTTGCCTAGTGTACTGGAATCGTAAAACCCTATTCGGAGATACAATATTTGCTTCCTATATCCAACCTATGGACGAGGGATTCTAAAGTATTATAATCAGCTTCCCACAACGATGGCGTGCCTTGTGGCATGAAATTGTTGGATTAACGAGTACCGCAACTAGTGAAACTGTATCAGGCGTGACCATTTTTAAATTTTACGTGTTAAACAAAAAAGAAGGCACCCGTGGCTGATTCCAAAATTCTTATCCTGGAGTTGGATTATTCGGAGAGGCGGACGTTACTAGCCCGAGTTATCGAAACACAATCTATGTAACTAATTAACGGTAATTCAGTAATGAACTTTTGTTTAATTACTTTACCCCACATAGTGTCATTTCCGCATTGTAGCCGGTGAGTTTGCAGGACGTATCTCGTTGAAATGTATTTCTTCGAGGACAATAATTTCGACGATTTATCTTGCAAAGTGTGGGACCAAATAAATGGGCTTCCCAGTTACTTTTGTGCTCCAGCGCGCAAAAGAGCGTTTTCTTAAAAAGGTAGATGGCATAACAGTGCATATTTAGGCCAGTTTGAGGGCGCATATCTCCGACCTGGTGGCATTGTAAAAATTCATTCCGAGATGGCCCGCTTTGCTACTTCACCGGCTACAATTCCTAAATTGCAATATCTGCACTAAAGTAAATAATTTTAAAGATAAATAGTTATTTTATGGGTTAATTGTTGAATATGGGTTCTCATTTCTATTGCAAGTAATGACTGCCTCTGTGGACAACTCCGCGCGAGGACTAGAATAATGTTATCAGCAACAAAGAACTTTTTGAAATTCCGTAAATCCTAAAAATGTTCACAGGTTATAGGGTGTGCCAGCTAACGTTAGCTAAGCTATCCAAAGAAAAATATCTTAAAAAAAGAACAGAGTGCAGGATACGATCTTTGGACCTAAGATGTAAGGTCGTCAGAACTGACTACCGAGCACTGTACCTTTTATAATTGTATGTTGAACCGTGTTTTATAAACCATTCTTTTTCTTTCGTGAACAGCTTGGCCAACGTTAGCCGGGACTGACGGTGTTGTCCTGTGCGGTCTTTGTGCATTTTTGTGTCGTGTTTTTGTTTTGTGCACAGAGGCTGCCCAATTTCATAGAGTATTCAGTACTCATCCTATATACGTTGGCTACAACGACCTTCGGGAATGTCGACAGTTGGCTCAGTTGTTGACAAATCATTGTGGCAGCGGTGGTCCTGTGCTGCCTTTCTGCATTTTTGTGTCGCAAATCCACATCACGCGTGTTGGAACCTTCCGACTGTCCAAGCGCAGGTTGCGCATGCGCGTAGAGACCATGACAGCACGACGGTGCGAATAGGCCCATCCGAGTTTCCCCGTGGCTCAACAGCTAAGGCCGTCTACTGGATAGCATAGGTCGGAGGTTCGATTGCCGATCACGGCGGCAACGCACGTGCGATGACGCCCGAGTCCTTGGGTTCAGGGGGTCGTCAATGAAACAAAAGTGGCCAAAATGTATTCCACAGCCTTCCACTGCGATGTCTGTCGGGGCACTACAGTTGCGTATAGCCGTTAAACTCAGCCGATGAATCAATGAGTCAGTCAGTCAATCAATTAAACTATCCATCTATCGAGCAATGAATAACTCGGGTATCCTTCTTGGGCGTTTGTTTTTCTCGTCATCGGCAAGCCTCCCTACGATGAACCAGGAATTTCGACAGACCACATGTAACAATCTAAAAAAATAAAACAAAAATGAAAACAAAGCTTCACACTGAAGAAACTTCGGGGCACACAGGAGCATGGTCTCATGAAGGCCGTATATGCAGTGTTGATGCCGGACCTCATAGCGTAGCTGACAAGAATTGAAAGCTGGAAGACAAAACGAAGCCATAAGAATAAACTGCTACGTGACGGACGATGGGCGAATGCTTCGCTAATCTACCGGCTAGGAGTTACGTCAACTCAGGTTTCCACATACAGTCACCGGAATGCATGGACAATAAGTGTATAGTACTCACGCCATTTTTTGCTACCTTGCACGATGGCGGGGTTCTTTCTGCAGCAACATAAAGTACCGAGGCTCCCTGTAGACTACTTTCCGCCGAAGCCTGTCATTCCTGAGGATCTCGTTAATCCTAGTGCTATGACAGGTCGAAGGATTGAACTCACCAAACAGGGTCTCACTATCACGAGGTAATTGCTTCACGCGAATGCAGCAGACTAGCATTTCACTACGACACACACTGATGGCGATGACGGTGATCAAAGTTTAGGGGTGCACGGACAAAGAAGGAATGAAGGAAGGAAGGAAATCCCGGGGAAGCAGAAATGTTGCTTAGTAACGCGAAAGGCTGGGAATGTATGTTTTGCATCAAGGTCATAGCAGAGCGGAATAAAACGTACACACAAAGAAAGAGGCAAACGGCGGCAAGCGATTTCATACGTTCGGCGCTTATTTCCTGACCTTATTTCTTGACACAGAGCCTAATTCGTGACGTGACAACAAGGAAAATACAAAAAAACAAGAACAGCAAATTCAGAAAACAATACTACACAGAAATGAAAACCACGAAACCATATATGCGTCCATGTCATTGGTTTATTTTTTTGCTTGTTGGTTTCATTTTTGTCGCGTCGCGAACTCTCCTCTGTTTCTATCATCATCATCATCATCATCATCATCATATCATCATCCTCGTCGTCGTCGTCGTCGTCGTCATCATCATAATCATCATCATAATCATCATCATAATCATCATCATGGTTACGAGAGGCCTTTGCGCACTGCAGCGCAAAGGCCTCTCTCATACTTCAACTACCCCGGCCATGTACTAATTGTGGCCATGTTGTCCCTGCAAACTTCTTAATCCCATCCGCCCACCTAACTTTCTGCAGCCCCCTGCTACGCTTCCCTTTCCTTGGAATCGAGTCCGTAAGAATTAACGACCATCGGTTATCTTCCCTCCTCATTATATGTCCTGCCCACGCCCATTTCTGTTTCTTGATTTCAACTAAGGTATCATTAACTCGCGTTTGTTCCCTCACCTAATCTGCTCTTTTCTTATCCCTTATCGTTACACCCATCATTCTTCTTTCAATAGCTCGTTGCGTCATCATCAATGTAAGCAGAACCCCTTTCGTAAGCCTCCAGGTTACGAAAAGGGCCTATGCATCTGGCCAATAGACAAAAGTCGATAGTTGGAAGTTAGCGCTTGGCCGCGTGAGTCTCTTTGTGTGCAAGATTTAGGTTACGCGGCTATGACCTCGTCTGCACAGTGGTTCCAGTGTGATAGCGTCACTACGGCACACGAGAAAAAACGCTTTTAGCGAAACACCCGTCATGTCCAGGCTTTACCGTTTGATTAGTTGATGTTCACTGGCTGTCTCGTCTTTTCTTTAGATACATATTTCCACATGATCTTAATGTGCATGGTAACCATCGCTTCATTATTTCCTTACTGGAAGGTCAGTCAGTCACTCAGTCGAACTCCATTCACTCCATGAATTGATTGACTCATCACACAATTAGTAAGTCTCTGTTACGGTTGTTGTGATAAGACACCGGGTGAACCGGCGATCTGTTTTAACCGTCTGCAGTGCCAAAGTGATTGTATTGATTTTTATTATCATACATTGCGTGGATAGCGGAAACAATGTCAATATTAAAGTCCACAAGCGATATAAAAACAGCCATGCGGCGACAATCTCTGTAGCTCGACCATCTGTCGTGTTTTTACTGAAGGGGCGTACGAGATGCCATTTTTTTATTGAAGTCAACTAAGGTATTTATGTTGAAGAGCAGAGTTTCGCCCAGTTCGTGATGCATGTTGAACTACGCTTACGCCCGTTAGACGGTACCAAAGGATTGCGGGGAATTGAGTGTGAGCTCAATACTTCGCTGCTTCACCCTCAATGGAGGAGGAGGAGGAGGAGGATTAGGAGGAGGATTTGCCGGTGCGGAGAGCAAAGCAAGGAAATTGAATTTTGTAAAGATGGGCGTGCGGCAGAAAAGGAAAAGAAAGACATGTGAAGTAAACAATCAAGAAATTACGCTTACAAACGTGTAACAAAAATAAACACTTACACATTATAACTGAGAAGCTCGAAACACATAGAAATACTCACAGTCACTGCGTTTAGGATAGTAAAATAAAAAAATTAACTTAGTGGGTTTTACGTACCAAAACCCCTTTCTCATTATGAGGCAGGCCGTAGTGGAGGACTCCGGAAATTTTGACCACCTGGGGTTCTTTAACGTGCACCTAAATCTAAGCACACGGGTATTTTCGAATTTCACCTCCATCGAAATGCGGCCGCCATGGCGGGAATCAATCCGCACGCCTTCGTGCTCAGCAGCCCAACACCATAGCCACTGAGCAACGATGGCGGGTAGTAGAATAAAAGGCATATGCCACATACGAAGTGCTTCATCACAGCTTCATAAATATTAGGGCATGAAGTGTGTTATAGAAATGCAAATGAAATACAAACGAGGTAAAAAGCCGGCAAAGCTACGTGGTATGTGCGCAATGAGAGCTATAGAAATGTTTGAAGCATCCGACTGCACCAACAATGTTGGATGTCGGTCTGTTTAAATTGTTTATGAAAAACTAGCCCCGGGTCATGCTTGCCATGAATTCGTAAAATTATTGGTGAAGAACGAAATTCCATTTGCTATATAACAAAACGTTTTTTACGCTTTGAGAGGTGATTTCTCGCAATTTGTTACAGTTATGTGCTATGTGTGCCAACCGGTACCTTGAGCGTCACTGTCTCAAGGACCAGTTCGGCACACCGGGTAGCGCCAATGACCGCGTCTGGCCACAAGAGGCGCGTCGCCTCGGAGACAGCGTCATAAACGCTAGCTGTCGCGAGAAAAGAATGCGAAGACGCTGTCTTCACCCCCGGTAACATCACACGGTGGGACCTCACCGATGTACGGCATTTACCGCTGTGTTAAGCGGGAGGCACGTGGTGCCAATTTGCATGCGATCCCTCGTACGGCGTGTGGGGCTCCGAGTTGCTAGATGCGAAGATTTGGGACTCGTGGCACGAGCGAACATTTAAAGCTTGGTCAAAACTTAGCAGAGCAAACTGTTTTCATATGCGGCAGAATACTCGTGATGTGATGATTGTGACATCTCGACAACTTGGCGCACGCACAACGCGGGGGGCGATCTTGCCCACTCAGAGTTGTCAAAGTGAAGTTTCTGTACCTCGTGTCTCTTATAAAGGTGTAATTTCGTGCGCACAGTAGCACACGCACAAAGCTGTAACCAGCCGGTCACAACCCCACGCATGCTTCCTTCACGCCAAAGTCGCTCTTTGAAATATCTGGCGCGGGTGTGAGGTGCCATCTTCCAGCATTCTTCATTCCCTTCTTGACAGCAAGCGATTTGAGACAGTGCGTTGTACTGCTCTGTCTTCAAGATCATTACGCCATATGTGTCCCGTCAGCCAGCAAATCCGGCGTTGTGCGCAACGAATAGTACGAAAAAAAAATGATCATGAACGACTTATAAGAGAGAATAATTCAGAGCAAGGTTAAATTAGGTGGCTTAAAGTGAACTAAGCTGAAGTAAAGGAAGGCGAATAAACTGCATTAAAGTGGATTAAAGTGGATTAAGATTGGTTCAAATTGGAGCAACGAGGAATATAACGGACTAATGTAGATGAAAGTGGGTTAAGGAGGATTCATAATGATCATTATCAGCCTATTTTATGTTCACTGTTGGCCGAAAGCCTCGCCCTGCGATCTCCAATCACAACTTAGACCAAGGGGGATTAAGCACGATTTGTGAAGAACACGTGGCAATCTATGACGTCGCCTATCGGGGTCGTTACTTATTAGAGAAGTCACAATGCTTTCGTATTCAAATCATGTAAATGTACTTAAGTAAATAACTTTTTTTTGTAGCCCACCGCAGTAGCACAGTACAGCCATGGCGTTGCGCACATGAGGTCCAGGTCGCAGCTTCAGTCCAGGCCACTGCGGTCTCTTTTCGATGGTGGTGAGCTGCAGTCCCTTTGCTGATATCGTTCTTTCCGCGCGTGCTACGTTCGCTAAAGCTCTCACCTGCGTTCTAACGGCGCCCAGGTAAGCGCCAATCAAAACTCGCGCAATCATCACAACGCGCTCGCTTGCCCCGAGGAGTGTATAGCTCCAACGACCGCTCAGCGGGGTTCAATTGGACAATCATACTTTTTGGTTTATACACCCATTTTTTTACACTCATGACCCCACGGCACTTCCTTCCCATTCGTTGCGCAGTCACGTGGCCAGTTACGCACACATAGGCGCAGCTTTAGTAGGCCAGAAACGAGGAGCTGCCGAAGCTTCGGGGAAGGGTGCTTGTTTCGTACCACGCAGGGCCGGGTTTGATTTCCCACCCACACCCAAATTTATGAATGTCTCTTTTCAAGGAAATTAATTTAGCTTGTTTACAGGAACCTCCCTGAGAAACTTGACGTCCATTCAAGCATTTCGTCATGAAATTTTAGGGTTTGCGGCTTTGGCCATTTGTGGGACAACTCGTTGCGAACAGCAGTGGCTTTTGTGCCTCCTGGTACACATAATGCTATTGCATTAGAAACGACAACAACGACATCAGGGTGGATGGCCTCATTATGCGGCGAACGAATATCAAACCAAATTAATGGCTATACATAGAAGGTGAAGCAATCTTTACGCTATAAAGAAGGGACTGTGAGGTCGCGGCCCATTTCCTGAAAAAGTTCGCTGCTTGGCCCTTTGTTGAAGATTGTCTTCGTCAAATGCGGTTCATTGACGGCTGAGAAGCTGTGGGATTCGTCACTGCCAATTCAGAAGCGACATATCAGCGCCGCACAATAGGCGTCCCGAGTCTTAAGCCAAGTTTACAGTCTTCTCCTTGCATAAGTCTTTCATCGCTCTGGTCGGCTTCTTTTCATTACCAGTTGTACAATGAAATAATGTCGCCGAAGGCAACGCTTCGACAAGGGTACTCACCTTCATCAGCGCAGCAGCTGCGTCTCTTTGCCACAAGTTTATGTATGCTTAACTCACGCTCTCGCACCCTCTGTGAGGGAAGAGGAGGAGGAGAATATGAGTGTGCGCAGAGTGACTTAAGGAAAGGGAATCTCGAAAAATATTGGTAGGGGTGGGGCCGAAATAATAAAAACATTTGGAAGTAAGGAATGAAGAAATTAAATTTAAGAAAGAAAACAAGTAACGTGAAACCGAAACGAACGTTTGTGGTGACAGCTTTCAAGACATCGATATAAAAGGCATGCGCCGCTTACGAAGTACTTTATCACGACTTCCCACATAGATACGTTGAGCGACGTGTTGTTAACACATTTATTTATTTATTTATTGTACATACTTTCAAGGCCGGCAGGCACAACAGAAAGGAGTGGTAGAGTACAATATTTGCAGAACGAGAAAAAATGAAAAATAATGAAGGAACTATAAGGCACTTTGAACAGCAAGCTTGAAATTGGTGCTGTCACAAATGGTGACTAAGGAGGCGGGAGGCACATATGATGGCATTTTAGGTTCAGCGCTTGGAAAGTTAAGCGGAATGTGTATATTGACAGCTATGGAACTCTTTCAGGAATGTGGCTCCATTGCAGGTACAACACTGGAAGTACCAGTATTTAAGTTCCCTTTTATAACGGTTCCTGCTTGCCATGAATGTATTATTTTGCAAGAGCCAAACCATTGGTTGCGCAGTCACGTGCCCAGTTACGCACCTACTATGCGCACCAATAGTAAGCCAGAAACGAACAGTCACGTGGCCAGTTACGCACACATAGGCGCAGCTTTAGTAGGCCAGAAACGAGGAGCTGCCGAAGCTTCGGGGAAGGGTGCTTGTCTCGTACCACGCAGGCCTGGGTTTGATTTCCCACCCACACCCAAATTTATCAATGTCTCTTTTCAAGGTAATTAATTTAGCTTGTTTGCCGGAACCTCCCTGAGAAATTTGACGTCCATTAAGGCATTTCTTCATGAGATTTTGGTCTTTGCCACTTCGGCCATTTTTGGGTCCACTAGTTGCGAACAGCACTAGCTTTTGTGCCTCCTGGTACACGTAATGCTATTGCATTAACAACAACAACAACAACAACAACAACGACAACGACAACGACAACGACAACGACAACGACGACGACGACGACGACGACGACTGACAGAAACACAATTATAAAATCGCATTTCTAGTCCGCGAACTGCTGTCACGTGATCGCATGGCAGTTTTCTGGTGCTTCAAGGAGCTTGTTGCCCTGCGTCCCCTCTTCTCGGCTACTCTGTAAGTGCTAGAGATAAACACTTCAATTCAAACATCATTGAGAGCTATTAGTACAGAGAACAAGCTAGGTAGCTACATTCTCTTGTATAATATTCTCAAGCGCGAAATAAAGTATAGCCTACATACAGAATCGCTGCTGGCTGTGACAATTTTCTGCAAATAATTTAGCGCAGCATGCACGAACGCAAAGACCATATGAGAATCGTATCAAATCATTTACTCCAACACGAATCCAGAAGCAATACATTATTTACTAACCTAATAAATGATTCCTTATCTTAGAATGAACCAATCTGTTCCAATAGAGAAATAGCAAAAGGAAATAGGGAGAACTGGTTTGCAACAGTGTTGCTGACAGATAATTTTATAGTTTTATCATGACGTTTTGTGACAGACCTTCAGAAATGGCTACTTTATAAGATCTTGCATTAATAAGTCACAAAGCTCGAGGAAGCAAAAAAAACTCGTTGAGACACTGTACTGCGCTGGGAACGTGTTTGTGTGTTTTCCCTTTTACGGAGAACAGAAAATCTCAAGATACGTGAGAAAACGCCTGGAGGAGCCAGAGAATGCTAATCGCATTTCAATACCCAGAGATGCGCCTCCAAAAAGTCCAAGTTTTAAACATAATTTGCGCCTGAAGTATAGAATAAATTATAGACGCCAGTGCTTGATGCGTGAAAGGCGCTCCTTTCATCAAAAAAATCCCAAATTCAGGGGACCCCTACCTAGGAAGCTCGAGCAGTCGCACGGTTTTCTTTCTCGGCAAAGAAATGGCGAATTCTGAATAAGTATGCGCACGTATGCGTGGCATCAATGAAGTTTTAACGGTGGTAACTAGTTTGTCACTGTGTTCGTGTTCCAGTATGTTCGTTGAAGGCGCCGTGTATACAGAGCACATGACTGAAATATTTGTGGACTTTATAGATACCTCCTAACAGTATGTGCGCGCTATGTGTTATATATTGGCACTCGGCGCAAGAAATTCCATTAACCCACACATGAACAAACCGTCCGTTGCGTTAACTGCTGGCTTGGTGTGATTAGTACCATAGCTCTTCAAAATTTGCGGTATCCTTCTCTATTGGTGCACCACGATTTCTCACGTTTCATTGTACACTCCTCAATTCTTTAACTCAGTGTGGAGAAGCAAGCCAGAAACCCCCTCCACCTGCCCTCATCTCCACTTTTCTTCCTACAAATATTCGTTCTTTTTCTCTCTCACTCTCCCTGGGACAAAAACAGTGAAGGATTTTTTTTATTAAGAATATCAGATTATTAATAAACAACGGATTATTTCTTGTTAATCACCCATTCGGTATTAAATATTCGATACTTAATCAGCCTATCCGCTCAAATCCCGTTATGGTAAACCGTCACAGAGAAAAGCGAACGTACTGCTAACGGATCAAGCAATCCAACCGCACTGATCATTGATCACTTCTTTTGAGTAGCCAAGTGGACACTTAATCTGGTTAACCCCTCTGCCTTTCACCTCTAATTTTGCCTGCTCCTCCTCCTTTTAAGCATGCATGTTCAGGGTGGATGGACTCATTAGGCGGCGAACCAAATTAAAATCAAATTAAAGGCTACACATAGAAAGCGGAGCGAGCGTTACGCGAGAATGAAGGGACTGTGAGGTCGCGGCCCAGTTTTTGAAAAAGTTCGCTGCTTGGCCATTTGTTGAAGGTTGTCTGCCTTAACTGCGGTTTATTGACAACTGAGAAGCTGCGAGATTCGTCATTGCCAAATAAGAAGCGAGATATCAGCGCCGTACAATAGGTGCCCCGAGTCTTCAGCCAAGTTTATGGTCTTCTTCTGCTTATATAAGTCTTTCGTCACTCTGCTCGGCTTCTTTTCATTACCAGTTGTATAATCAAGTTATATCGCCGAAGCCAACGCTTTGACAAGGGTACTCGCCTTCATCAGCGCTGTAGCTGCGTCACTTTGCGACACGTTTATGTACGCTTAACGCGCTCTCTCCCACCCTGTGTGAGGGAAGAGGAGGAGGAGAATATGAGGGTGAGCAGAGTGACTTAAGGAAAGAAATATTGAAGAAATTGGTAGGAGCGAGGCCGGAATAATAAAAAGAAATGAAATGTAAAAAAATGCAAGTAACGTGAAAAGCAAATGAACAATTGTGCTGACAGTTTTCAAGACAGCGATATAAAAGGCTTGCGCCCCCTACGAAGTTTTTCATCCCAACTTCCTACATAGATACGTAAGCGAGCTCTTGCCAACGCATAAGATGATATTTTAGGTCCGACACTTGGAAAGCTAAGCGGAATATGTATGATGACACCTATGGAGCTCGTTAAAGGATGTGGCTCCATTGCAGATCGTCAACTTTGGGACGTATTCTGAAACGTTTGCCGCGGTGAAGTTTCGCAATGGCCACGGCTCCGCCGTTTCGGCGCGCGCTGAATGGCTGCTTTGACAAAACCGGAAATGTACTTGCGCCACCTGAATTTCCGGTTTTGTCAAAGCAGCCATTCAGAGCGCGCCGCAACGGCGGAGGCGTGGCCAGTGCGAATCTTCGCCGCGGCGAACGTTTCAGAATACGACCCTTTATCGATTGTTTCTGAGGTCACCTTACAAACCGGTTCCTGCTTGCCATGAATGTTTTGTTTCATAAGAGCCAAACGCGTATTACTGAAGAAGAAAGAATTTGTATGCTTTGGGAAGCGATTTGTGCCACTGCGTGGCATTGGGCGTTGTGGGTGGCGCTCCCCTTACCGCCGAGCCTACACGTACGAGGAAACCAACCCATACTTCATGCGCCACTTCCTCAAGGAGCAGTTCGTAACCCCGTGCAGCCTCCGCGACCGCCTATGGTCACCAGCGGGGTAGAGTCTGAAACTATAGAATCGCGAAATTCTAGCTTTCGCGAGAGGAAAAGGGGAATACGCTGTCCCTATAACGCGTAATGTCGCCACGGTGGTACGGCACCACTGTGCGGTTTCCTACGCTGTGTTAAGTGAGAGACACGCGATGCCAATTTGCGTGCGATTCCTCGTTGAGCGTGTCGGAGTCCGAGTTGCTGCATACGATGATTTGGGACACGCGGCAAGAACGAACGCTTTAAAACTAGGCCAGAACTTCGCACCGGTAACTATGCGACAACATGCTTATAATGTGACGATTGTGACATATCGACAACTGCATGCACGATTGTCACTGGGGACTTTGCGCACTCCGAATTATAAAGTGACGCTTCTATACCTCGTATCTCTTGCAATCTTGTGACTTCTGTCACGCACTCGCGTACGCCCAGCACTATATTTATTACGTAATTGCGTAGTAACATGCCTAAAACATAGGTAATTTATTGCCACAGCCCGATGTATCCACCTACTTCGAACATTGCCTACACATTGGCCATTACTTAATTTATTCGTGACTGCAAGGGCTTTGAGTCCCGGCGTTATACTGTGGTCTTCAATAAGTCCCCATACTAACGTCAAAGCATCATATTTCCCATCAGGCTTTAAAGCCAGCGTTGTCCGCAACGAATAGTAATAAAAAGTATAGAACAAGTCAGAGTAAGGTTAGGTAAGGTCAACTGTAAAGGATTAAGGTGAATAGGTGAAATAAAGTGGATTTAGGTGTATTACCATGGATTAAGGTTGGCAAAAATTAGAGAAAGGTCGATTAAGCTTGAATAAGTTACATACGAATTAGAGCGAGGTGAATTACGATGAATTAGAGCAGATTAAGGCGAATTAGCGTATGTAGAAACTAGATCAAGGTGAATTAACATGGATTAACGTATAAATTCTAAGGACACATAACAATCTATGACGCCGCGTTCCGTGGACGTAACCAATTATTTAGAGAAGTCATAATGCTTTGGCATTCAAATAAAGTAAGTATGCTTAAGCAATTGTGAATTTTTCTCCCGCCCACGGCAGTAGCGTAGTAGAGATATGGCGTATGGCGTAGAGATATGCCACGGCGGTCGCATTTCGATGGCGGCGAAATTTTAAGAACTCGTGCAGTTAGATTTGGGTGCATGGTAAAGAACACCCGCAGGTCAAAATTAATTCGCAGTCTTCTACTGCGGCATGCATGTCTTATCATCCAATCGTGTTTTGGGACTTACAGGCCAAGAATTTAATTCCTAATCCAAAGTTTTTCGTCATGCAGGTGTCTACCAATTGGGTTACGCTCGCTTACAAGGCTGTTGCACTACTTCCCTTACCCTATATTTCAGAAAAAAGGGGGAGTTACGGGTCGTCAGTTCAAGAAATCAAGATCCAGCCCCTGATCTACACTTGTATGACTCCTCAGTCACAAGCCCATTATGAGAGAGCTCAAGAATTGAGTTCGCTATATCAGATGTAAAGATAACACGTGACACGATGCGGTGCTAGAGTCAGCTGCTGTGGCGCAGCGGGAACTGTCTGCCCTCTCGTTCAATGTAGGCACGCATAGAGCAAGGCTGGCACGAGGGGTAGGGCAGTGGCGCAACCGGCGTCTTGCGAGATAAGACGAGACGGACAGAAAATAAATTGGCTCAGGTATAACACTAGGAAGCCTAGCTATCACAATCAAAATGTTTCTTTGACATGGTTTTGCAAAGACTATGCACACAGCATTTCGTTAAAGTTAGGCCACTGTCTTTCACGCGCGTTGCACACGTTGCCGCACGGGTTGTTCGTGAAGTCGCGATGAAACCTGGCCATCGCAATCGAGTTTCTCGCCAGCCGAAGGGTGTGGTTCGTCAAACGATCGTTGTGGGTGTCTCTGCTTGCGTCCACGGCTTCGCCTGCTGAAAGACGGCGGCGGTTGCAGCGACTTCAATCTTGGCACTCTTCCGCGCTTGGTAAGCTTCTCTATAGCGTGCTAATCTAACCTCTCTTTGCTGCGGTGTTCCGGCAAACAACTTTGCGTTTGCTTGAGATTTCGCGTCCTGCCGTCTCGCTTTATCTACTCGATGAGTGGATTCAGGCTGTCGCTTGAGGTTTGCCGCACGCACAGACGGTCCAGCCCGCGCGCCATCCATGGCGAGACGGAGCCACCAAGATCCAGTGGAGAAGCCGTTAAAAGGCGCCTTTGTAGTCCGACGTTATCGGCGCGCGGACGAGCCTCGCTCGACGCCAGGTGCGTCTGGCCGCCTTGGCGGCGTCCGGTTACGTTAGCTGCGCCAGTGCGTCTAACGATCGTTCGAATTAGAGACGCTGTTGCTCTCGCGCCAACGTCGCGTAAGGTGTGCGCGCGCTCACGCTACGCCGGACAAGGTTTAGCTCTTTAATCCTCGTCTAGTCACGAGGTACCGCAGTGGTGAGGCTCCGAGAGACCGCTACTGCGACACCTGTCCGCGGTGGAGCACGTGCTGTGACGTCACATCTTCCACAATTGCGCTCCGGAGGTTCAAGGTCATTGCGATGCGATGAATGACGTTGAGAAACATGGCGTAGTAGAGGTCCCATGCTAAATCTATCCGCGATTGTCAGCGCCTATTGGAAAGGTTAGGCAGGTTTAGCTTGGCGCTAACGGTTCGAGACGATTTCGTGCACCAAGGTGTGGTCTGCGCACAGCTGGCCGTCAGTAATGCTAACAGTGGGTTGGCCCACAATGGACGTATCCCTCGGTGGCATGGAGGGCAACGGACATAGTTTCCTACTATAATTACTAGAGGGAGCTTTGGCGCTGTAGTCGTTGTACCACCAGGGGAATGATGGGAAATACATGGATTTGTCTGATCTTCGTGTTTGTGGATTGAGACGTTCTTCTGGCTTTGTACATTACGCTATATAAATATTATTGGCGTAAGTTTCAGCGCAATCTGTACTTTTCGAGGTGCAAAAGACGCCGCGAACACGCACAATTGCCATTAATTCCAACAATTGAGCTTGTCCGCGTGGCCAAATCGACACGCACCAAGCGTCTCAGTGCACTGGCATGCCCGCGATAATTTCATCAGGGGGTTTCATTCGCTTGTCGAAACATGCTTCCTTGGCTTTATGGTTTCAATATCGGGCTTCTGTGCTAGAATTTCTGTGTTCGTATCCTGTCGCCGGGAAATATTAATGAAGTTCCTTTATTATTTATTACGCTGTACATTGTTGAAAATTACGAGTTTACAAAATCTCGAAGCCATTTGAAGCCAAAAGGACGACGTTTAGGCAAATCCATGTACTTTCCATGCCGGTACGCCTGCTCTCATTGCAAGTCCCGTAGACGGAAGCGCCAGTGTTGCCTCCAGTAATTATTGCATAAAACTCTATGGCAACGGAGCGCTTGCCCATCCCTCTCCCCTATTGTCAGAAGTGGAGGGGCAAAGTTTGCCATTTGCAATCCTCCCGCCCAGTTTTGAAAGCGGGCAGCCTTTTTCTCCCCGCCGGAATATCCGGCAAGACGACAGCTGCGACCAAGCGTTCTTTGCGAATGCAATAGCCACGTAGGCAGTAACGCGTTTGGTTATTGCGCATACATTTTTTTAGCAGTGAGGATCCTCATTCGTGCCTGGGTGTGAAGATGTGCAGCAGATGACGTACCGGGTGCGCCATACACGTTGGTGTTGCGGAGAAGGCTGGCAGTTCCTGCCACAACAGATTTCACGTTGTGCGTCGTGCCCAGTTTCTGGGGGATCGCAAAATCCCATCTTAATATAAGCAGTTAGCTTGCTATATCTAACGTAATGGGGAGGGATATCAAATAGTAATAATCACTCACCCCAAATGAAGCCGTGGTTTACGGCACGTGTTTGATGGATTAGCAAATATCCGGACTACTTATTATACGCATGGGGTGATCATTTTTCAATTTTACGAAATTTAAAGAAAAGAAAGCTTGTGTCAGATGGCACAATGCTTGTGCTTTGGATGGACTATTGGAAGACTTGGGCATTGCCAGGACTAGAAATCGAACGACATATCTAATTATTTAGCACGAAGAAGCCAACAACGACACCAAGGAGGGCACAGGGGATATTACGTGTACTAATTAATTGAAATAAAATAATATTACTTATTGGAAAATGAAAGTGCACAAAAAGAACAGCTGCCCACAGGTCGGGCAGGAACCACGTCTTCTCATTGCGCGCGCAATAGCCTTACCAATAAAGCTACCTCGGCACCGTTTTCCTATGCACTTTCTTTTTATGTTTATCTACTGGCACTAAACCTGGGAGTGTTAGCCAGCGCCACACGTCATGGTCTTGACGGCGTAGGTGAAAAATCTTTTTTGTCGCAAGCGTAACGTCTACCAGACCTTTTAGGTGAAGCACCAGGTTAATAAACCCGCGCATGCTGTACCTGAAGGCACCAATGCTGCTGGATGCGAGGCCTTCCTATGCAACGATTGAGAAGACAGGAAACCCAAGGCCTGATTTTTGTTAGTCATATCATAAGAAGCTGAACTTTCGTGCAGATGATCCGCGAAATTACGGAAGTCTACCACCACGCTCAGGAAACAGGGCAGAATATAATCTTTCAGTGGATTCCTGCTCACTGCAGCATCGTTGGCAACGACTTTGCTGCCAAGGCTGCCCGGTCTTCCCAAGAAGACACCCAGACGCGTCCAATACCTTTGGCGAGGACGGACACTGCCAGGAATTTCCGTCCGCTTGCATGCAAAAAGTTACAATTTTCCTGGAGTTCAAGTGCCTTAAATTGCCGATGGCATAAGCATGACCCCTTGGTACACCTACAGATGCCATCTCGCCTTTCCCGTGGCAAAACAACCTTGCTGTGCCGCTTGTGGCTGGGAGTTTCCTTCACGAACGCTTACTGCTATCGCATGGGAATGTCCGAGAGCGTCATCTGTGACTCCTTTAGGTGCGAGGAAAGCATCGAGCACCTATTGTGCACCTGTGCTCGCTACGACGTGCAACACCTCTCTCTCAGGACAACGCTAAAGCGACTGGGCATGACACCGTTGTCTGAGTGAGAGACTCGTACCGTGGGCACACCCGTCACAAATTATATAAGAAGCCAACAAGGACAACAAGGTCAACAGGGGGTAAATTACTTGTGCTGACCAACTGAATTAAAGAAATGATAAATAAGTGGAAATGAAGTGGACGAAAGAACAACTAGCCGGACGTGGGTAATATACGACGAACTCAAATCATCGCATTATGCGTGCATTGCTTTTACGAAGTCAGCTACGCCGGCGCCCTTTTCCATTCGCCTTCTCGGGTATTTATGTGTTTACTACTATACCGCTAACATATATATATATATATATATATATATATATATATATATATATATATATATATATATATATATATGTTATAAACGGAGAGAGAGAGACGGAGCGTTGTTTGGTTTGTAGAGCAGTCCGCACTCAAGAAATAGTACGCCACTGGCCAGATGTAATATCTTATCCAGAGACCGGCAGCTCTTTTTTTTTCATTTAGCCTAGCATTTCCAATAACTGACCAAAATGAAGTGAGCTGTGAGGGGATTTGCGGCCCGCTTTCTGAGCAGAAACGTGAACCAACATTTCTTAACCTGTGCTGGTAAGAAACTGCGAGGAGCTGACACTCGAGGCCTCAACTGAGAGCTCTTGTGGCATTGTCTCGTCCGCGATGCAGGGGGCTGTGCACAATATCTCATTAAGGGGATAGACTGGGCCAGTTGGTTTTGCATCAAGGAGAGCGCGAACAGAAACGTATCTACTACAACACAGATGAAGAAAATCGCAAACTTCCATCTATGGGCTTTTGTTTATTGGCTGGATTCATATACAGTGTGGAAAAGCCGTGACTTGACACACAAGAAAAAGAAAAAAAAATCAAGAAGACAAACCCAGAAGGTCCAGAAAAATTTATGCAAAAAAAACACCTAACCATGTTTGTGCGAATGCCGGTGCTTTGCGTTCATATTTTTGGTCTTTTTTATTTTTTTGCACGTCACAACTTTACTTCTGTTCTATAAATCTAGGTAATAAAGAACAGGCCTGGAGTGTGGCCTGGAGTGTGGAACAGGCCTGGAGTGTGGCCCGGTCCCGGTGACCAGAACCGGTAACGCACTCCCTCACCAGAGCAGGATTGGCCACCCTGGTGCAGTACTTGTCCACAAACTCCTATATGAAAACAACCGCGAGATAATGACATCTTAGTTGAAATCAAGAAAAAGAAATGGGCATGGGCAGGATATGTAATGAGGAGGGAAGATAACCGATGGTCATTAAGGGTTACGGACTGGATTCATAGGGAAGGGAAGCGTAACAGGGGGTGGCAGAAAGTTAGGTAAGCGGATGAGATTAAGAAGTTCAGGGGCGGCATGGCCACAATTAGTACATGACCGGCGTTCTTGGAGACGTATGGGAGAGGCCTTTTTCATGCAGTGGGCGCAACCAGGCTGATGATGATGGTGATGATGATGAATAAAGAAAAGTCGATAGTTGGAAGTTAGCGCTTGTCCCTGTGTCTGTCTTTCTTTGTTTATATGTTTTATATCGCACTGCTATGACCTCGTCTGCACAGCAGGTCCAGTATCATAGCTTCACTATGGTACTTGAAAAATGGTATTTAGCCGAACATCCTTCATATCCCGGATTTCAACTTCAATCAATAATGGTTCACCTACTCTCTCGCCTTCTTTTGTGCAGAAATAATTTCTGTTTCCTCTCAAGCTGACCAACCTATAACGAATGAATGAAGTCGTGGTAAGTGAAGGTTATCGTCGCTTCACTCATCCATCAGACCATTAATTAATTAATAATTAATTAATTAATTTATAATTAATTCATTTATCTATCAGACCATTGAAAAGACGACAGTTGCGGTCGTTGTAGAAAGCCGTCCGATGAACTGCCAATGAGCTTTCGCCTTATGCAGTGCGTAGTTGATTATACCCCGTTTTCTTGTTTTCATACCTCGTGTGGATAACGGTTAAATCCCAACATGTTTAAGAAAAACCTAAGCGGTGACAACTTCTGCAGCGTGACCGTGTTCTATGTTTTTTCTTAAGCGGCGTACCAAACATATTTTCGATGGAAAGCAACAAAGATATTGACTGGGGAAGAGGTTAATATTGGGCTAGCTGGTGATGCATATTGGGCTACGGTCAAGCTTTAATGAGGAGACCAAATAAAGCCTAGTTTTGTGGATTTGCAATTCAAATTTTCGTTCGCCGCTTCGCTATTTCTTAAAGCCTGCCTTCGTTAACCACAGTATTTTGACGGGAGAGAAGAGATGGAATTCGTCACTTCGAATCGGGAAGTTAGAAAATAGAGACGCACGACAGACGACCAAGGTCTTAATCCACGTTTACTGTCTTCTTCTCCTTACTTAAGTCTCTCATAGCTCTGGTCTGCTCCTTGTGAAGACCAATTATGGAATCGCATGATGTCGGCGAAGCCAAGGTTTGGACTAGGGTACTCGCCTACGCCAGCACAGCAGCTGCGTCCGCGTTAGTGGCAGAGTGAACTACGCGTTCATGTACGCATAGTTCACTCTCCCCCACCCTAAATAGGGGAGGAGGAGGAGAACATGCCAGAGTGCCGAGTAATGTAACGAAGGTGCTAGTCTCAAAAAAGAAGGGGGGGGGGGAGGATACCGACAAGGGGAAAAAAACAGTTCAACTAAAGAATGAAGAAATTACACATCAGAAAAAACTAAAGTGTAACCCAAATAAACGCTAAACACTTATAACGTACACCCTTTAAAGAAATAGAAACACTTAGAATGACGGCGCTGCACATTGTGAAATAAAAGACATGCGCCGACTACGAAGTTCTTTATCACCACTTCTTACGCATCAAGTTTCGCCACTACATTTTAATATATTAATGAAGGCATACGTAAAACACCTGGAGAGCTTAGCGGAATGTGCATAATGACAGCTATGTAGCTATTTGAAGCTATTGGCTCCATTGAGAGTGCTCATGGGGTCGAATTCAAGTGCACATTACGTACCATAGAAAGCAACCCCGATACCTGCTTCTATTAATGAGTCCAAATATTAACTGCCAACCCTGGTTGCTATTGAAGAAAGCATTTCGCATGCTTCGACAGGTGATTTGTGGCAATGAGTCGCACTATCCGTTGGTGGTGTTCACCTTACCGCCATGCTTACGAATACGCGCAAGACTAACCGTACTTTGAGTGCCACTTCCTCTAGGACTAGTTAGTAACGCGATGCAGCCTTCACGGCCGCCTCGGATCAGCAGCGGAGCAGTGTTTCAAACGACAACATCGCAAAATGCTAACTGTCGCGTGAGAAGAATGCAGAGACGCTGTCCTTATCGCGGGTATCGCCGCCATGGTGGCACCGCACCAATGTCGGGATTGTACCACTTCATTAAGTGCGAGACGCGTGATGCGATTCCGCATGCAATCCCTCGTAAACCGTGGCGGGGTCCGAATGTCTGCAAGCGACGATTTGTTAGACACGGCACGAACGGTTTAAAAGTAGACCCGAACTTCGCACCGCTAACTATACGACGGAAACTTATTAGGTGACGATTGTGACATTTCGACAACTGCGGGCACGGACGTGACGGATGACCTTGAAAGACCAAGGTTATCAACGTGATGTTTATATACATCGTATCTCTAGCATACCCGCGAATTCGTCTATGCCGAACTTGTGCACGCACTTGGCGATGTCCAATGCCGTAACCGTGAGATCACGACCAAACGTATGCTTCTTTCCCGCCAAAGTCACTCTGAAACATCTGGCTTGTCTGTGACGTGCGTACATTGAAACACAATGTATGTAACTAATTAGCCGTAATTCACCAATGAACTTTTTGTTTAATTACTTTACCCCACATATTGTCATTTCCGAATATTAGCCGGTAAGTTAGCAGGGCGTATCTCGTTGAAATGTATTTCTTCAGTGACACCAATTCCGACATTTTAGTTCCCAATTTGTGGGACAAAATACATGGGCGTTCCAGTTACTTTTGTGCTCCAGTGCTTAAAAGAGCGTTTTGTTAAAAAGATGGATGGCGCAAAAGTGCATCTTTAGGCCACTGTGAGGACGCATATCTCTAAACTGCTGGCATTGTGGAAATTCATTCCGGGATGGCCCACTTTGCTACTTCACCGGCTACAATTCCTAAATTGCAATATCTGCAATAACGTAAATAATTTAGAAGATAAATATTTAGTTATTTTTGGGCTATTTGTTGAATATGTGTTCTGATTTCTATTGCAAGTAATGACTGCCTCTGTGGACAGCTTCGCTCAAGGACCAGAATAATGTTACCGGCAACAAAGAACTTTCTAAAATTCCGTAAAACCTCAAAATGATGACAGGTTATAGGGTGTCCCAGCTAACATTAGCTAAGCTATCCAACGAAAAATATTATGAAAAAAGAATACAGAGCAGGATACGATGTTTGGACCTAAGTTGTAAGGTCTTCAAAACTGACTACCGAGCACTGTACCTTTTATAATTGTATGTTGCACCGTGTTTTATAAATTATTCTTTCTTCTTCTTAAACAGCTTGGCTAACGTTAGCCAGGACTCACGGTGTTGTCCTGTGTGGTCTTTCTGCATTTTGTTGTCGTGTGATTGTTTTGTGCACGGGAGTGTCCAATTTCATCGAGTATTCAGTACTCATCCTACATACGTTGGCAACAACGACCTTCAGGAATGTCGACATTTGGGTCAGTTGTTGAGAAATTATTGTGGCAGAGGTGGTCCTGTGCTGCCTTTTTGCATTTTTGTGTCGTGCCTTTGTTTTCTGCTTTGTACGTTGAGAAGAACACGGCACTGTAGAGTGTGTAGAGCCATCACAACACAATCGCAAGGATGTCTTGCATTTTTTTTCTATTGGCATGTGTCACTTCTGTAGCTGTCTATTGATACTACCTTTAGACTTTTTCAACGGTACATTTAGACTAGTACAAGTTCCCTAGCAGAAGGAAAATAAAATAAACGAGACAGATTCATTACTTTGAGGCAATGGGGGCCATTTCCTTAGTGCTATATATTCCAAAACATTCAACTCTAGAAGTAACTTGTGTCCTTTGAGAATATTTACTAAATATCTGCTTTCTTCCATCTGTTAAGACTTAAACAAATAATTTGGCTGCTTTCCCATGTTTCCTCGGTAAATGGTGTGATGCACGGTATTTATAGTTCGTTAAGTACACTCAAAAGCAAAATTACACCCGTTTGCCACACAACAGTAATCATCATCTCTCTTGTCCGCATTTCCTTTCTTTAACGTGAAGAGACCGGTACTTCCAAGTCAGGAACTGCGTGCTCGTCATCAGCGTTCGATTATATCAGCATGACGATTATTGTTGGGGGGCAAATATACACACCAAAGGGTGTAAATTTTCTTAAGATTGAAGGAAACGTGGTTTGAGTGACGAGCGATAAGTCTTTAATATGTGCGTGTTCAGTGCAGACTTTGTCGAAAGTTACCTATTCAGTCATTACAAGGTGTGATGCTCCTGTTATCCCAAATATTTTGGTGGCTTAAAAAAAAAGAGAAAGAGGAACTGCAGGAGGCTCCAACTCCTAATTCCATGAAATTGTGCATAATTCTTTTGTGCAATGGCACCACGAAACTTTCGGGTACTTGTTTTAAATGCGACTTCGCAACTGTTTACTGCATCCATGCTGAACACGAGGTCGCGGGATCGAATCCCGTCCACGGCGGCTGCATTTTGATGGGGGCGAAATGCGAAAACACCCGTGTACTTAGATTTAGGTGCACGCTAAAGAACCCCTGGTGGTCAAAATTTCTGGAGTCCTCCACTACGGCGTGCCTCATAATCAGAAAGTGGTTTTGGCACGTAAAACCCAATAATTTAATTTTAATTTACTCCATCCACGTTTTCCCCTACTTTCATTGGTCATTCAAAGCTCACAGCTTGCTTCTCCACTGTCTTTTGTGAACAAAAGAAGGCATCATGTTGATATAAATTGGAAACATTAGGGGCACGGGGGCACAGAGGGGGTGGGTACACGGTTGAACAAGAATATATTCTAAAGCAACGTTTATCAACGTTTCCTAAAATTTTAAAAAGCCCTCTTCATTTACAAGGAAGGGGTGCAGCATGAGTGGAAAGTGTTTCCAATGTTTAACGTTACTGGCTTACTAGAAGTGTCGCGAGCATTTATTGAACGCTTGTCATGCTTGTTTGTTAGGGAGGGGGGTGCTTTATTATGCAACACGTATATTGGTTTCGCCTGGTGTCATGAGCGAAGTAAACGAGCCAGCTTCTTTATGTTTGGTAACAGTAACTACGATGTAATGTTTGGTGCGTAGGGAAATTTCGAAGTGGGTGGCCAGATGAGGCTGTGTTAATATATTACCCATGTTTGTGCTCTTTAGCGTTTTGAGCGTGTGTAACGAAAGGGGCATAATTTAACCCGTTGACCTGGCATAACTACAAAGGCCTTCGCAGTCAAATTTAGTTCGACTTCACCCGGGCACCCAGGTCAGATGGTAGACCGGCTGCCCCGGAAAGGCGGTGGTCCCGTGTTTGAGGCCCGGACCAGGACGAATTTTTCTCCAAATGCGAGGCTTTTCTTTCGAGGAACTAGAATGGGTTTCCTTTGTAACAATTGCTTTGATTGCGTGGATGTCTCACGTCATATTTATTACTTCTCTCCGCCTTACGGGTTTCTGCAGAACTATTTCATCTCCCATCCTCAATCGAGCAGGAGGAGGAGGGGATTATGCCGGTGCGCAGAATAAAGTAAGAAAATTTATTGTCCAAAAAATTGGGAGCGATGCCGCGAAGGTAAAATACAAAGACAAAACAAACATAGCAAAAAATGAAGGAATGTTTTCATTTAAAAACATTTGCGCCAATATACCTTATCCATCAACAACCAATGTAAAACCAACGTGTAACATTAACACTTGGAACTTAACGCCAACAACTTTTAAAGACAAACGGACACTTAAACCGACTGCCTTCAAGAAAATCAAATAAAAGGCATGTGCTGGCCATGCAGTTCTTCAGCATCGTTTGGTAAATATTAAGGTTACTCGACTTGTTGTTGATATACTAATAAATCGTCATGTGCAACACCTGGAAACCTAGGTGAAACGTGTATAATCACAGCTGTGGAGTTCTTTGAAGTATCTGGTTCCATTCAGATTTCGTCTCGGAAAACTCCTCTCGTTACTCCTAAGTAGGCTGACATATTTATGAAAAACCAAACCCTGGTTCGTGCCTGCCATGAATACGTTAAATTATCTGGGGAGAAACCAACGCAGCACGCACGTCACGGAGGACCTTGCACAATCAGGGTTTATCAAAGTGACGTTTCTAGGCCTAGCATATCTCTTGCAAACCCTCGATTTCGTGGACACACTCGCACACGCCCAGAGCTATAACCATCAGGTCACGACCGCACGCACGCTTCTTTCGCGCCAAAGTCGCCGTTTCAGACATGTGTCGCGGGCTTCACCTGCCAGCTTCCGGCATTCTCAGTTACCTCGTGACAGATTGCGCTTTGAGACGCAGCGTTATACTCGACTCTCTCGAAGATGGGCCCGAGTTAAATCCAAATGATTGTATGTCCCACAAGGCAGAAAAGTGCGCAACGAGTGGTAACAAAAATCATCATCAGCTTCTTGTAAGTTGGAACAATCAGAGAAAGGTAACTTAAGGTGAAGTAAAGTGAGTGAAGTCTAAGTAATGTGAATGAAAATGAAGATGAGTAAAGTAGATTGAGATTGGTAAAAGATTAGAGCAATGTGGATGAAGGTGGAATAACGTGGAATAAAGTAGGTGCAAATTAGGCCAGAGTGGAATAAGGTTTATTAATATAAAGTTGTGAAGGTCACTTCATAATCTATGATGTCACGTGGCATGCACGTAACCAATTAGCAAATTTATAATGCTTTCTCATTCAGATCTAGTAAGAATACTTAGGTTAGTGCCATTATTTTTGTTTGTATCGGCACCGCAGTAGCGTAGAAGAGCTGTGGCGTAGCGCTCCTGAGGTCCAGGCCACAGGTTCAATCGAGACCACGACGTTGGCATTTTGATGGCGGCAAAATGCAAATGTGCTCGTTCACATTCCCTTAAGTGCACGGTAAAGAGCTCGAGGAGGTCAAAATTAAGTCTGAATCTCTTCCTCTGCAGCCTGCACGCCTTTTATTCAGATCAAGGTTTCGGCACCTGCAGCTCTTTACCATTGCGTCATTGAACTGTTTCCTCTTTCTGGTTCGCGCTTTTCTTTAAAGACGG
Source organism: Dermacentor albipictus (assembly GCF_038994185.2). Classification (NCBI taxonomy): domain Eukaryota; kingdom Metazoa; phylum Arthropoda; class Arachnida; order Ixodida; family Ixodidae; genus Dermacentor; species Dermacentor albipictus. The sequence goes on from NW_027225599.1 coordinate 650,454, forward strand.
CCTCCATCAAATGCGGTTTGACAGCTCAGAAGCAGCGGAACTCGTCACCGTGAATGGAGAAGTGACCAAGTAGCGACGCCCAATAGAGGTCGAGGGTCTCAACCGACGTCTACTCTTTTCTTCTCCTTATTTAAGTCTTTCGTCGCTCTGGTCTGCTCCTTGTGATTACCAGTTGGACTACAAGGAATGTCGCTGAAGCCAACGTTTCGAGAAGGGCGCTGGTGATTGCGAGTGCAGCGCCTGCGTCCCTGAGCAACGCGTTTATGTACGCGTAGCTCCCTCTCCCTCACCCTCAGTGGGGGAGGAGGAGAATATGCTGGTGCGCAGAGTAAGGAAAGCGATAGTAAAAAAAAAATGAAGGCCAAGGTCGAAAGTTTTCCTTTCGCGCTTGGCCTCCATTTCCTTTTAGAAGTCAAGAACGAGGAAACTAGAAAAAGTATGTTTAGCTCCAACTAAAGACAACTTACAACCTTTAGGCACATACAAACAGTTATAATGGCGGCGTTCAGAGTGCTCAAATAAAAAGTATGCGCCGCGTACGAAGTCCTTCGTCACAGTTCCTTTTATATAAAGGTAGCTCTACCTCTTATTATAATATAAATGAAATTTGAAGTGTGACACCAGTAAAGGTAAGCGGAATGCATATGATGAGAGGCTACGAAGCTGTTTGAAGCTTATGACTCCATTGAAGACCACTTCTACTCGGTACGCCTGTCATCAACTTGTTAAATTATTCGTGACGTATGAACCCCGCCTGCTATCCACAGAAGCGTTACGTGTGCTTTGAGAGGAGTTTTGTGGCACTGTGTTGCACTATGCGCAGTGCGTGACGTGTACGCGGCAGCCAACCGGTACTTGGAGCACCACTTCCTCAAGGGCCAGTTCGTAGCCACACAGGAACTCATGTGCTAGAACCAATTTTTACAACAACCAATTTTACAAAGGCAGTTTCATCACGCCCGACGTTTCCGATTGCTTCTTCCAGTTACTTTTCTGCTCCAATATAGAAAGAAGCCTGTCATTAAAATAGAAAGTGGAACCACCATGTGTTATTGCAGCCAGTTTGAGGACGCATATGGCCAGCACGAAGCCATTCTCGAAATTCGTGCCAGGTCGACACGCCTCGCAAATTCACCGGATACAATTCGCAAATTGCCATACATGTCGTAAGGTAAATAAAAAAATTAATATGTGTTATTCTGTAAATAGTTCAATACGTGTTTTGATCTGTTTACCGAGTAATGTACGCCTCTATTATTATCACACTTACAAGACTAGAATTTGGTTATCTGCAACTAAGAATATCTTAAAATTCCGTAAAGCTTGAAAATGATGACCTGTTCAAGGATATCATAACTAACGTTAGCCAAGCTATTGAACGAAAAAAGCATTATTAAAGCACAGTACAGGATATAATCTCAAGGCTTACGTTGTTAGGGCTTCAGATCTCTGACGACCGAGCACCATACTGAGTATAATTGTATCTAGCATTGTGTTTTATAAATGTGTGTTTTTTAACAGCTTGGCAAACATTAGCCGGGACACTCGGTAAATGTCCAGGGGATGTCGAATTTCATCGTGTCTTCGCCACTTATCCTATATGTAGCATAGCCACGGCAGGCGGCCCGAACAGTTACGAGGCACAGACCGCTCGAACATAGAAGACGTTAATTTCGGGGCATGCGATAGCTTTTATCCCCTGAAGTGGGAAGGGAAGTGGGAGTGGAAAGAAGGATCCGAAGTACACTTCGCATGCGCAGAACTATCATGGCGAAGACACAACACTATATATGCTGGTCAAAACAACCTTCAGGAATGTCGACAGTTGTGTCAGTTGGTGACCAGTCATTGTGGCAGCGGCTGTCCTGTGCGGTTTTTCCGCAATATTGTGTCGTGTATTTGTGTTGTGCTTCATGCGTTGAGAAGAAAACAACACTGTCCAATGTGCACAGCCATAGCAGTACCAATGCTAGACGGAGTTCCAATTTTTATATTGGCATGTGTGACTTCTGACGCAGTCTACCCATATTATTTTTTTTAGTCTTTCGACATAACAGTTACACTGGCACACGTTCCCTGGCACAACCACAAAAAGAAGTGTTTTCTGGAAACGAAAGCCACTGTCTTGATGATATATGTACAGTAAGATTGAACTCTATAGGTTAGGTTTGTATACTGCAAAGTTCGCACGGTGATACGAGGACAAGCTGAAAAAAAAAACAAGGACTGCACTATGCGTTGTGGGTGGTGCGTACGCGGCAGCCAAGCTATACTTGGAGCACCGCTTTCTCAATGCCCAGTTCGTAGCCCCACAGGAATTCACTTGTTAGAACGAATTTTTTCAAGACCTGAAACATTCAAGCGTGGTTTTATCGTGCCGAACGTTTCCGAGTGCTTCTTCCAGTTACTTTTGTGCTCCAATATATATAATGGCCTTTTATCAAAAAGGTAAGTACAAAGACAGTGTGTTATTACGTCCAGTTTGAGGACGCATATCTCAAGACCGGAGCCGTTATGGAAATTCGTTCCAGGTCGACAGGCCCTACAAATTCGCCGGCTATAAATCATAAATTGCCATATGGGCCGTAAAATAATTAGGTAAAAATTTAATTTGTGATTTTTTGTAAATAGTTGTATGTCTGTTTTGATTTTTTTTTTGCAGCCATAGGTCAGCCATCTATACTGCAAAGTTTTCATGGGCACACGAGGACAAGCAGAGAAAAAACAAGGACGAGCGCAAACTCACAACTCAAGTTTATCCGGAACATTTGCGCAAATGGCATGCATTTCAAGCATCTAGCCCAACTATCGGCGCTTTGGAGTTAATTATGTGGTTCGAAAATGTTTACTAACTATCTGCTTTCCGCATTCTTTTACATGGTATACAATTATTGTGGTTACTTTTCCAAGTTTTTTTTGGTAAACTATGCGAGGCACGATGTTTACATTTCGTTGATGTAGGAATCGTGTTTTCAGTTTCGAGGGATAAATGTGTAATCAACGTAGGTTCATTGCAGTCGTTGTGGAAAGTTACTTATTCAAACGTTGCAAGGTGTTATGCTGCCGTTATTCCAAATGTTTCATAGACTCCTAAAAAATTTGAAGAGGTACTAACTTCATATTACGTGAAAATACGAATAATATTTTAGTACCATGGAGCTGCAAAAGTTTCAAGTACTTAAGTGCTTGTTTTAAATGTAACGCTGTTAATAATTAATGCACCTTCCTTCTTCCTCCATATGTTTTTGTAATTTGAGGCTCACAGTTTGTTTCTGCACTGTTTTGGTGAACTAAACAAGGGACGTTGTTAATATATGCGAAATGTTAGGATCACGGTATTTGTAATGTTTAGGAAACGTTACAAAGAGGGCGGTTATATGTGCATCTTTAAAATAGATTCAGTGTACAAGTGTACCGGTGTGTTATTAGTGTGTTACCAGCATTGTAATACTTATTGCGCCTCCCTGGCATAACCACAAGTACAACCTGAGTCGAAGTTTGCGAGCATAATGGAAACGCTGTGCTAGGTTTGTGTTCTATGTTAAAGGCGTGTTGACCAAAAACAGCTGTCCAAAAAAAAGAAAAGAAAAGAAAACATTTGAAGAGATCTTAAGTAAGCATTCGAAAGTGTCCCGCTGTCCTTATCAGCTCTGTTTCCCATATTTTCAAGAGAACTCTGCATTTCACAAGCTTTTATTAAGAAGGAAGAGGCACAGCTGAAGTGGTATGTGTTGCGAATTTCTAAAGTTTCAAGCTTACTAGAACCGTTGGGAATAAGTATTGAACGCTCGTTTTTGGAGGCATGCTTACGGCGTGATAGGTACACCAAGTGAGCAAGAGTATACAGCCCAGGGATTGCGCGATAAATCTCATTTTCTGCTTTGTCAGTTAATGTAACTTGAAATTAAGAACTGCAGTTCAAACTTGGCATTACGAATTTTCTAGTGCAATCGTCAAATTCTGTTTATGCACGTTAAATATGAAGAAATACTGTTTTTTTCGGGGACCCAGTGGCCCGTATACTTTTTCTCACGTGTGTACGTATATTTCGTTGGCCTGGTGTCTTCAGTGAACTAACTGATGCATCTTCTTGATGTTTGGTGACAGTAAGGACGAGGCAATGGTTGATGTGTGGGCAAAGTTCAAAGTGTGTGTGGGGAGGGGGAGGGTATGTGACGCTTTGATAATCAATGACATATGTTTGTGCTTTAAAGCGTCATGAGTGTGTCTAACGAACTGGGCAGAATTTATCCCGTAGTCTTGGCAGAACTACAGGTGCCACCAATTACCATACCCTGGCTTTTTTCCCTATTTTCTTGCGTTGTAAGACACCGGTAGTAGCTTTCTGCAAGGTTCTAGGTGAACTAATGAAAGCACCTTGGTTTATTTGGGGGAAAACAAAGGGTGTGTTATGCGTTACGTGAACGCTAAGTTAAAGCGAGGGGATAAATTACCACGTTTGAAGTGAATTACGCATCGAAATGATCGGAGCTTCATCAACGCGTCCTGCGAACAAAGCAGAATTTATCTCGCTGCTCTGGGAGAACTGGGAACGAAACGGAGATGAAGTCGAGCAAAATTAGGGGTTGATGCTGGACTTGAGGCAGTTTCTGAGGTAGTTCTGAGGCAGTTTTGGAAAAGAGTGTTCATCAATTACTGGCTTTCAGATATTCCCAACTTTCTGTGGTCAAAAGCGTTGTCAGGCAGTAATTCATCTGTCTGGTTGTAATTGGCTATCGTTTCCTCTTGCATATATGTAAATTTGAGGAATATATCCGAATAATTTTGTTGCTCCATCATAGTTCACCATGTGTGATTCACCATCGCTATCTCGGTGGTAATTATCAAATGAAGCGTACATACGTGTTTGCTGACTCTTCCCACACACACACACACACACACACACACACACCTATATATATATATATATATATATATATAAGATGTGTATGTGTGTGTGTGTGAAGAGAGAGAGAGAGAGCGTTGTATAGTTCGTGGTTTGCCCCCTGCCCCCTTCGAGAAACAGTTGCAACGGCGCTGGTCAAAAGTGCCCTTCTCACCAGAAGCCACCAGCTTTTATTTCCCATTTAATGTAGCATTTACAATAAGTGACCAAAAAGAAGTGTACTGTGAGCGTATCTCAGCGGTCACGGCTCTCTTCCAGAGCAGAAGCATGCGCAAATTCTCGCTTCACCTGTGCTGGCAAGAAATACCAGGGACAGCCACTCCGGGCTAAGCGAGAGCTTTTGCAGCATTGTCTTGTGTGCTATGCACTTGGCATTGCGCAGTTTCTAAGTGAGGTGAAAGATTGGCCCAAATGGTTTTGCATCAATGTCATTGCAATGCAAACTAAAACACCCGCCTTTTTGTTCACTGCTTCGTCATTTCTTGCAGGCACTCTTCGTCATATGCGGTTTATTGACGGCTGACAAGCGCTGGAATACGTCACTGCCAATTCAGAAATGAGTAAGTAGCGGCGCTAAATAGAAGCCGAGGTTTTTTGCCCACGTTTACTGTCTTCTCCTTGTTTAATTCGTTCGTTACTCTGGTATGCTTCTTGTGATGACCAGTTGTAGAATAAAAGAACGTCGGCGAAGCGAACATTTTGTCTACGGTACTTGTCTTCATCGTCGCAGCAACTGCATACCATTGTGACGCGTTTCTGTATGCGTGGTTCCCTCTCCTTCACCTTCAGTGGAGGAGGAGAAGGAGAATGTGCTGGTGCGCGGAGTGAAACAAGCAAATTGAAGGTCGAAAAAAAAAAGAGATGGCTGGGTGAGGCAGAAAGAAAAAGAATACATATGAAGTAAGGAATGAAGGAATTACGCTACTGTAAAAAAACGTGTAATAAAAAAAGCACGTACAAATTGTATCTTACAACTTTTAAACATAAAGAAAACGTTACAATGACTGCGTTGAAGATAGTCAAATAGAAGGCGTATGTCCTCTACGAAGATCCTTAGCATTGTTTTCTATTCATCATGTTTGCGCGATGCCTTATTAATATAATAATGAAATTCTTGGGACAACACTTGGAAAGGTAGGCGGAATGTGCATAATGACCATTATCAATTTCTTTGAAGCATTTGGCTCCATTGATGATAATGTGAAATAAGTGACCACATTTGACTTTACACTATTTATGACCCCCCAACTTCGGTTCGTGATAGCCAAGAATTCGTCAATTTGTGGAGAAGCAACCTCGCTTGCTATCCAACAAAGTGTTTTCTATGCTTCGAGAGGGGACGTGCGGCACCATGATGTGGGTGCCGCTCCCCTTAGCACCGAGCTTACACGGGAGCCAATGCGTACTTCGAGCGACACTTCCTCGAGGACCAGCTGGTACCGCGTGCAGCCTCCGCGATCGCCTCTGGTCACCAGCGTTGCAGCGTCTCAAACGACGGCATCGGTGACTTTCACTCGAGGCCTAAACGACAGCGTCGCAAAACGCTAACTGCCACGAGAAAAGAATGCGAAGGCGCTGTCTTTGCGACCGGTAACATCGCACGGTGGTTCCGCACCAGTGTGCGGTTTTTACCAATGTGCTAAGAGGGAGGAAACACGTGGTGCGATTTTGCCGGCGTTCCCTCGTACGGCGTGTCAGGGTCCGACTTGTTGCATACAGCGATTTGTGGAAACCTCAGTGAAGGAGCGTTTTAAAACTTGCATTCGACGACTCACGTATGAGTAAGCAAGCCACAACATACTTTTACTCTGATGATTGTGACATAACGACGACTGCGCCCATGGTTGCCGCAGATGACATTGCACACACAGAGTTATCAAAGTGACGTTTCTACACCTCAAATATCTCTTCACAAATTTGCGATTGCGTGCACACACTCGTGCACCCCAAAAGCTGTAACCGTCAGGTGACGACTACATGCGTGCTTGTTTCGCGCCAAAGTCGCTCTTTGAAATGTCTGGCGCTTGCGTCACTTGTCAGATTCTCACATTCTTAATTTATTCGTGACAGATATGACTTTGAGACGCTGTGTTATACTGTACTGTCTTCAAGATAGGTCCGTATGTCTTTGTCGCGCACCGCTGGAGCGTAGTAGACCCATGGAGTTGCGGTGCTGAGGTTCAGGTCGCAGGTTCAATCCAGGCCGCTGCAGTCGAATTTCGATGGCGGCGAAATGGAAGAACGCTCGTGCACTTAGATTTATTTGGGTCCAAGGTAAAGAACACCAGGAGGTAAACATCAATTCCGAGTCTCCCACTGCATCGTACACGGCTGATAATGAGATTGATTTTGGGACGTCTAGTCCCACAATTTAATTTTAATCTAATGTTTTTGACAGACGGATGACTAAAAAGTGGTTGACGCCGGCCTATCAACAAAAAATGGGAGGGGGGAGGGTTAGCGTCATCTGCAGAAGTTACAAGATCCTTCTCCTGATCCACACCAGAGTCACTGCGCTGCGACGAGCCCATTAGTACGGTGCTTTTGAAAAGCGTTCGCTATGCCAAATGCAAACACGTCTCGTACATAAAGAACTCACCTCGTCCTCTATGCGCGTTCTCTGTACGCTATGGGACTTCCTTGGTTTGCGTGCACTTTGCGAACGGACGCTATTTGGCCAGTTTACCGCATGTAATCTTTACGTGCGCCAAAACATAGCGTTCTGAAATGCGGCGGCTCCCATAGGCCTTCCTTCAATGTGAATTCTCCTGATGGCTACCCCAAATGCTCCTATGCAGCACAAGGTCGATGTATCTCGATCCAAGACGACCTGCTACCTTGCCAGACTGCCATAGAATCTAACGGGGATGCTTTCGAGCAAGCCGCGCTGATTTGACGTCACCGCTTTGTGGCTACGCTCGCTAGCGGTTGTTACCAGTAGCTGTTGGAATGAGCTTTCACTTCCTGTAAGCTCACCTGAAATGTCAGATATGATCTCAGAGCGCGTCCAATTTCTAAGATCTTTAGGCGATTTCGACGATCCATATATCGCTAACCAGACGCGTCGGCATAGAAATCATAGGGCATTTGCTGACACCTTTTCTTGGCTTGCATATCTTCTCCCGTCTTCCTTGCGTTCGCGTTCTCTTACTTTAAACTAAAGGTCTTGAAAGGACGCGCGCCATAATGTTCTGCAAAGGCGTTTGCGTTAAACGCACTGAAGGTGGCAAACCCTATTTTAAAGGCTGCATGGTCAAGGAAACCGGCGAGGTTCGCAAAGGAAACCTTTGCTTCTGAAACTGTCCTGTATCCCCCCCCCCCTATTTACTCCTTGTCACGTTAAAGCCGTCAAGTTGCATGGGCTGTGAAGTTATGCGAATGCAGCCACATGTGCAAAACAGTTAAGAACCCCCTTCATCACATAGGCCTGCCGCTTCGTGTTGTATTTATTCATTAATTGACTCGATGAATAAGGTGAAATTCCAAGCATTGACACCAGTTTCATTACCGGCTATCGCACAAACAAGCAAAAACTGGTAGTATCGTTGGAAAGAGGAGCATTGAAAGCGACAGCAGAATCTAGCGTTGCTCTCGAGCTGCTCGCATGGTGTCATAGCAAGTGGGGGTGATCATAGCAATCATAGCAAGTGGGGGTGATCAGCGGTGGTCATCGGTGGCCAGCGGTGTCCTGTTGTTCCCGTGGGCCCGAAGGACACCAATGTACCCTATCCCTTCTTTCCGTCCGTTGTTCCTATCGAAGTACTCGTCCAGACACAATCCTCATACGGTGAGGTTCTGTCTCGCAACATTTCTTTTCAAAGACATTGATTTAGCTTGTTTAGAGGAGCCTCCCTGAGAAATCTGACGTCAATCTAAGCACCTCGTGACCAGATTTCGCTCTTTGCGACGTCGGCCATTTTCGGTACCACTTGCCAGCTTTTCTGCTTCATGGGGCACTTAATGCGATCGCATTGAAGAGAATAAAACACCCCAAACACGTAAATAAAGAAATCGCATTTCTAGTCCGCCAAGTGCTGTCACGTGATCGTATGGCAGTCCTTTAGGTGCATGGAGCAGCTTCATGCCTCCGTCCCTTCTCCTTGGCTCATCGTAACTGTGAGAGATATGAACATTGAACTTGAAACATCATAGCAATTAGTATAGAGAACAAACTGGAAATTTATATTCTCTTATCTTGCACAATATCTTCAAGCGCAAGATAAATATAATATATAGCCTACATACAGAATCGCTGCTCACTGTCACAATTTGGTGCATATATTTTAGCACCACACACATGAACGCAAGTACCATGTAAAAAGCTAATTACATGCTTTCCTTCATCACGAATCAAAAAGCAATACATCATTTACTAACTTAATAAATCATTCAATACTATCAGAAATAACCACAATCTCTGGTAGTCTGTTCCAATACAAAAATGGCAAAAGGAAGAAGGAAGAACTGGTTTGCAACAATGTTGCTGAAGCATGATTTTATAGTTTTATTATGAAGTTTTCTGAGAAAAAACAGGAATGACTACTTTAGAATATCTTGCATCAGTAACTGGTAAACCTGGAGAAAGCAAAAAGAGCTCTGGTGGAGACACTGATCTGCGCTGTGGACGTGTTCGTAACTTTTCTCTGTTACTGGGAACAGAATATCTCAAGATACGTGAGGACACACCTAGAGGAGGCAAAAAATACTAATCTCATTTAAAAGCCCGCAGATTCGGCTGCAACGAATCGCAGTATTACACATAATTCCCGCGCTAAGCATAGAAAAAATTCATTGAAACTCTACCATGAACGCTCGAGAAGTCGCACAATTTATTTTCCTGCAGAGCCATCGGAACTAGTGCACAATATTTTTTACCTATGCGTGGCAGCAATGAATGTTTAACGTTGATAACTAGTTTATTTGTTACGGTGTTTATGTTCAGGTATTTCCGTATGTATATGGAGCATATGACTGATATGTTTGGGCACTATATACATAGCTCCTGTTCACACAAATCTTCAATTCCGCGTGTTGTATGTTATGCAGTGAAACTTGGGCCAAGAAATAAAACTAACCCAGCTACATATAAACAAACCGTCTGTTGCATTGTCTGTTGGGTTCGTGTGAATAGTTGAATGCGAAAAACTGTCCGTAATTTGCTGTATTCATCTATATTGGTGCACTTCTGCATCTTTCGTTTCAGTCTACACTCCTCAGTTTGGAGAAGCAGGCCAGAACCACACTCCAGCTTCCATCCTCTCCGCTTTTCTTCTCACTAATATTCTGTTTTATATATATCACTCTCTTTTGGTATCCAAACATTGAATGATTTACTTAAATAAAAATCAAGTTATTAATAAATAATTGATAATTTATTTTTTATTACCCATTCCACAATAAATACATAATATTTATTCAGCCTATCCGTGTCAATCCAGTTATGGTAGACCATCACAGGGAATAGGGAACGAACCGCTGACGGCTCAAGCAATTCAACCGCATGGAGATATTGATCACTTCTTTTGAGTAGCCCACCGGACATTTAATCTGATCAACCTCTCTGCCTTTCACCTCTTGTTTTGCCTGCTCCTCCTCCCTTTATGCATGCGTGCTTAGGGAGGATGGGCTCATTATGCGGCGAACGAATATCTAGTCAAATAATAGTTATACATATAAATGATAGGCAAGCTTTACGCTAAAAAAAAATATGGTGGGGTTTCGAGCCGTCTTTTTAAAAAGTTCGCTATTTGGTCCTTTTTTGAATATTTTCTTCCTGAAATGGGGTTTTTTGGCGGCTGACAAGCTGAGGAATTGGTCGTTGCCAATTGAGGAGTGAGATATCAGCGCCGTACAATAGACGTCCAGGGTCTTCAGCTAAGTTTACTGTCTTCTTCTCCCTTTTTATCTCTTCCATCGCTGTGGTCTGCTCCTTGTTATTTGCAGTTGTACAATCAAACAACGTCGCCGAAACCAAGGTTTTGACAAGGGTACTCGCATTCGTCAACGCAGCAACTGCGTCCCTCTGCGACGCGTTTATGTACGCTCAGCTCTATCTCCCTCTCTCCCTCAATGACTGAGGAGGAAGAGGGGAATGTGCCGATACGCAGCTAAGTTAAGCAAAGTCAATCTCGAAAAAATGGGAAGGGTCAAAGCCGTAAAGGAAATAAGATATAAAAATGAAGATATAGAAAAAGATATAGGAAATGAAAAAAAAATACACTTTAAGAAAAGAGCAACTAACATGGAACCCAAACCAACAATTGCACGTGCGGCTTTCAAGACAGCCAAATAAAAGGCCGTCCACCGCCTACGAAGTTCTTCATCACAACTTTCTAGATAGATATTTTGAGCGTTTTCTTGTTAATATATTATTGGCATTTTAGGTACAACACTCGGAAAGCTAGGCGGCATGTGTATAATGACAGCAATGGAGCTCTTTGAAGCTTTCGGCTACGTAAACGTGGTTGTTCGCCTGTATGGAATTTCTACGATACATTATATACAAAGAGCCAACCTCCGTTCCTGCTTGCCATGAATGCGTTATTATTCGAGCGCCCAATCCCGGTTGCTTTCGATGAAATCCTTTCGTATGCTTCGGGAAGCGGTTTGTGCCACTGCGTTGCACTAGGCGTTGTGGGGTGGCGCTCCTCTTACCGCCGAGCGTACGCGTACGCGGGATCCAACCACCCATGCTTCGAGTGCCACTTCCTCAAGCACCAGTTTGTAACCACGTGCAGCCTCCGCGACCGCCTCTGGTCATCAGCGGGGTAGAGGCTCAAACCACAGCATCACAAAGCGCTAGCTGTCGGGAGAGAAAAATACGCTGTCCTCATAACGGGTAACATCGGACCCTAGTACCGCACGGTGTTACCGCACTGGTACCCCACTATGCTAAGCGAGAGGCACGCGATGCTAATTTGCGTGAGATCCCTCGCGCGGCATGTCGGGTCTGACTTGCTGAGTCAGACGATTTCGATCACGTGGCACGAACGAACGTCTTAAAACAAGGCCAGAAGTTAGCACCGCTAAATTCTAATGCGATAAATAAAAAGCGTACCTCTACTGCGATGATTCTGGCATGTCGACAACTGGGCACACCCGCGTCACCTGTGGTCTTGCACAGTCAGATTTATCAAAGTGACGTTTTTAGACCTCGCATCTCTCACAAACTTGAGATTTCTTGCACGCACTCGCTTGCACCCAATACTACAATTTATAAGGTATTGCATACGTAAATTACGTAAAACATAGGCTATTTATTGACACGGCCTCATGTATCCATCTACTTCGAATATTGCCTACACATCGGCCATTTCTTAATTTCTTCGTGACCTCCAGCCGTTTGAGAACTGGCCTTATACTGCGCTATCATCAATATGGCACCATATTAACGCGAAACCATTATATCTCCCATAGGCAGCCGAGTCGGCTTTGGCCTCAACGAATAGTAACAGCAAGAGGGCGTCATCTATAGAAGTTGCAAGATCCTTTCCTTGATCCACACTTGAGCTCATTATCAGAGAGCTCACGATTTGCGTTTGTTGCACCGAATGTAAACGTAACACTTGACGCGATGCGGCACGACACGACTTGTTATGACATGGCACGATGCGGCATGCGAGACAGCTGCTGACGCAAAGTGGGAACTGCCCTCTGGTAGAATGTAGGCGTGTATAGAGCAAGGCAGGGGTGCGCCAGAAGGATGGTAGTGTCGCAACTGGCGTCTCGCGAGATAAGACGAGACGGACAGAAAAATATTGGCTGATGTTTAACTCTTGTAAACCTAGTTATAAGAAGCGAAAGGTCTCTTTGACGTATTTTTTTAAACACTATAGACACAGTATTTCACTAAAGTTAGGCCACTTGTGCTTCACACACGTTACACACTCTGCCGAATGGGTTGTCCGTGAAGCGACGGTGAAACCTGGCCGTTGTAGTCGAGCTTCCCGTCAGCCTGTGGTTCGTCAAATGTTCGTTGTGGGGCTATCGCTTATGTCCACCCCTTCGTCTCCTTCTCATTGTTGTCATTCGTGTTGCTGAGCGACGGCGACGGTTGCAGCAGCTGCGATCTTGGCACGCATCCACGCTTGTTAAGCCTCTCTATAGCGTGGAAATCTGGCCTCCCTTTGCTGCGGTGTTTCAGCAAGCAACTTTGCCTTTCCTTTGCCAGCAAGCTTGTGGATTCAGCCTGTCGCTTGCTCTAAACCGCACGCAGACACGGCCCAGCCCGCGCGCAATCCATGGGGAGACGGAGCGAGCAAGATCCAACGAAGCAGCCGTTTATAAAAGGCGCGTTCATAGTCCGACGTTATCGGCGCGCGGACGAGCGTCGTTCGACGCCGGGCGCGTCGGGACGCCTTGGCAGAGTCCGATTACGTTGGCAGCGCCTGTGCTTCGAACGATCCTTCGAAGTATAGAGGCCGTTGTTCTCGCCAACGTGACGTAACGTGCGCGCGCTCATGCTACGTCACACTACGTTTAGCTCTTTAATCCTCGCCTAGTGACGAGGTACCGCAGTGGCGAGGCTTCGCAAGACCGCTGCGCCGACGCCTGTCCGCGGCGGATCACGTGATGTGACGTCACATCTTCCACAATTGCGCTCTGGAGGTTGAAAAGGTCATTGCGACGCGGTGAATGACCTTGACAAACATGGCGGGGCAGAGGTTTCACGCTAAAACTACCGGCAATTGTCAGCGCCCATTGGAACGGTTAGACAGGTATAGCTTGACGGTAACGGTTCGAGACGATGGCGGGCACCAAGATATGGTGTGCGCACCGGAGTTCGTCAGTAACGCTAATGGTGGGCTTGCCCACCACAGGCGTATCTACCGGAGGCGGGGGGGAGGGCAATGGACCACTTGTCCCTTGGCCCCACTGTCAGAAGTGGAGATGCAAAGTATGCCATTTCACGCCATTCCACCAAGTTTTGGAAGAGGGCGCTTTTTGCTGACCAAAATTTCTTTGTGAATGCAATTTGCAGATGGACGGGCAATGACCTTTCACCTTATGCATTCCGTAGTTGATTATACCCCGTTTTGTTGTTATCATACCTTGTGTGGATAACGGTTCAAATCTCCAGATGTTAAAAAAAAAGTAAGCGGCGACAACTCCTGCACCGTGGCCATGTGCTGTTTTCTTTTCCTTAAGCGACGTACCGAATGCTTTTTTCATGGAAGGCAACAAAGATATTCACTTCGCAAGAGTTGAATTTTGGGCCAGGTGGTGATGCATATTGCACCACAATGAAGCATTACAGACGGAATCCAGAGAAAGTCGAATGTTTTGGGGTTGCGACCCACATTTTGTTCGGCGTTTCACCATTTCTTAAAGGCTGTCTTCGTCAAAGGCGGTATATTGACGGCAGACGAGAGAGAGGATCGTCACTGCGAATCCAGAAGTTAGAAAATAGAGACGTACAATAGAAGCCCACGGTCTTAATCCACGTTTACTGCTCTCCTCTCCTTATTTAAGCCTCTCATCGCTCTGTTCTGCTCCTTGCAAAGACCGATTGCGGAATCACATGATGTCGCCGAAGCCAACGTTTTGACAAGGATACTCGCCTACGCCAGCGCAGTAACTGCGTCCGCCTTGTGGGGAGAGTGAACTACGCATTTATGTATGCTTAGTTCTCTTTCCCCACCGTTAACGGGCGAGGAGGAGGAGAACATGCCGGACCGCCGAGTAATGTAACCAAAGTGCTAGTCTCAAAAAAGAAGGGGGGGGGGGGGGGCTCGACAACGAAAGAAAAGACAGATCAACTAAAGAATGAAGACATTACGTATAAAAAAAAACTATAGCATAACCCCCCCAAATAAACGCTTACAATTAATAACCTACACCCTTTAAACAAATTGAAACACCTAAAATGACTACGTTGAAGATAATCAAATAAAAGACCTCCGCCGCCTACTAAGTTCTTTATCAAAACTTCTTACACATTTTGCTAGCCCCAATATCTCCTAATATATTAATGAAGTCTTAGTTAAAAAGCCTGGAAAGCTAAGGGGAATTTGCACAATGACAACTATGGTGGTATTTGAAGCAATTGGTTCCATTGGAAATGTTGCTATCCCGCTTCCTGTGTTAGCACCAACCCGATAGCTCCCTCAATGAATAAGTTAAAATATTTTTGAACAACCAACCCCGCTCGCTATCGAGGAAATTATTTTGCATGCTTCAACACGTGATGTGTGGCAATGATTCGTACCATCCGATCGTAGTTGCGTTCGCCTTTCCGCCAAGCTTACGCGCACGTGGGAGACAGCCGGTACTTTGAGCGCGTCTTCCTCTGGTTCCAGTTCGTAACCCTGTGCAACCTCCACGACCGCCTCGGATCACAGCGGAGCAGGTTCCGAAACCACAGCATCGCAAAATGCTAGCTGTCGCATGAGAAGAATGCGGATTCACTGTCCTTACCACGGGTAAGATCGCCACGGTATTACCGCACCACTGTCGGGATTTTACCGCTTCGTTAAGCGCCAGACACGTGGTGCGATTTTGCATGCGATCACTCGTTAACCATGGCGGGGTCCGAATTGCAGCAAACCACGGTTTCGGAGGCTTGGCACGAACGTTTTAAAAGTATACCAGAACTTAGCGCCGCTAACTTTGTGACGGCAAACATATAAGGTGATGATTGTGACATTTTGACAACTGCTGGCACGCACGTGACGGTTGACCCTGTACAACCAATGTTATCAACGTGACCTTTCTATATTTAGCATCTCTTGCAAACCTGCGATTTCGTGGAAGCCGAACTTATGCACGCACTTGGGAAGGTCCAATGCTGTAACCGTGAGGCCACGACCCCCCCGTGTGCTTCTTTCGCGCCAAAGTCGCTCTTTGAAACATGTGGCTTGTCTGTGACGTGCCAGCTTCTCCCGTCCTAAATTACTTCGAGACAGCTAGCGCTTTCAGACACTGCACTGTCTTCAACCTCGGCCCATAATAATGTGAAAGCGTCATACGTCCCATGAGGCAAATGAGCCCGCGTTGTAGTCCGCAACGAGTGGTAACAAATGTCATCATCAGCGTCTTGTAATTTTGAACGAGTAGGAATTAGCTTACTTAAGGTGGAATAAGGTATTTAAGGTGAAGTAAAGAGAATCAGAGTAAAATAGGTTGACTTTAGGAGGATTAAGGTGAATTAAAGTCGATTAAGGTTGTTACAAATTAGGGCACCGTGGATTAAAAGTGGCACGAATTAGAGCAAGGTGGACTAAGATGAATTAAGGTGGATTAAGGCGGATTAAGGTGGATGATGGTAGTTCTAGTTGGAGCGAGGTATCTTACTGTATACCTTTAAACAGGAACAACCCCTTAAAGGGACTGCGTTCAAAAAAATCAAATAAAAGGCATACGCTATCTGAGTTCTTTATTACGGCTTCCTACATATTAAAGTAGCGCAATTTTTTCCTAATAATGATATTTTAGCGGCAGCACCTCGAAAGCTTGGAGGAATGCGTATGCATGCTATAAAGCTGTTTGAAGCATTTGGCGTCATGGAGAACGCGAGCCTGCATTCAGGGTGCGCACGCTGCATTAATAATTCGAAAGCCTTAAATCTTTGTTTCAAGGTCGCGTTGTGAAGTAAAGAAAATATCACGTGACCCAAGGAAAACCAGAAGCGAACCAAAGCTTTGTAGCCGTGTAAAAGGTATGATGAATGATTAGAAAACGTAATAATTGAATAGTGATTGGATTACGGTAGATAAGGGTGGATGAAGGTTGATTAAGGGGGATAAGAAAAAGAAGTAATGTGTTTGGGTATAAATTAGGGTAGATTAGGGTTGATTAAGGTTGATTAAGGGGGATTAGGATTGATTACGATTGATTAAAGTGGAATGAAGTCGATTGAGGAGGAATAAGGTCTGTTAAAGTGGATAATATGGATGAAGAAAGATTATGATGGATTAAGGAAAACCAAGGCCAATTATTTTGCGTTAAGGTGGATTAGATTGCATTTCTATCGAAGAAAGCGGATCAGGGAGGCATAAGGTGCATTAGGGTGGATTAAGATGGAATTAGGCGGCCTAGAGTAAATTACAGAACTCTTTACAAAGATTTCGCGTTCGCGTCTCTTATGCGATAGCTCAGCCTAAATCAGCTCTAATCTGTTTAAACACCTCGGTGTCATCATGTCCCCAAAGTTAAAATGGAATCAACACATAAAATACAACTCCAGCAAGGCGAGTAATACACTAGGACTAATACGTAAAACACTCTACATGGCTACGCCTGATACGATGCTTCTGGTGCTAACATGCCAACCGCTGCTGACACCCTGGGAAATTTTATTTTTCTGATACAACACGGTAGGTTACCACAAAATAAATGTCGCGTAAATTCGTTCACGCGGACAAGTGGTGGAGAACCTGAGAGGTTCACCCTACACCGTTGGAATGTTTTTGGAGCATTTCACAACGCAACAGGAAACGCAGGCTTACCAGAAGGAAGAGCGCTAACTTTCAGATGTGATACGTCAGCTAATGGAGCCACGCGTTCAGTCACGCTATATCGTATTATATATATTAACACTCACACTGGCGAACATATGGCGGTTTGGGAACAA
The DNA here is from genome assembly GCF_038994185.2 of Dermacentor albipictus. Lineage (NCBI taxonomy): Eukaryota > Metazoa > Arthropoda > Arachnida > Ixodida > Ixodidae > Dermacentor > Dermacentor albipictus. Next base: position 667,931 of record NW_027225599.1, read on the forward strand.
GCAGCACACCAAGTGTGCGCGACTTGCTCGTCATCTTCTCTCTTCGAGCCGATACAGCGAAAAGAAGTCGACGCTGCAGGGCCATCGCCTAGTGAGGAAGGAGTGGTGCTGCTGAACGGTGTGGAGGGAAAAAAATTAAGGTTGTATCTGTAGCAATACGCACTATAGGACGGCGATATGCAGGTTCGAAAGAGTTTGCGGTGGTGTATGTGCTCCTCGATTCATTGTCTAAATGAGCCAGTTTATGACGGCCAATAGATACGGTGCCTTCGCGCCCGCTGATCACCACTCTAAAATGTTTGCGTGTTCGGTTGAGTAGAGCGGGAGAGCACGTTGTTGGGCGAGTCGGTCGTACATACTTAAAGAAGGGAATTGCGCTAAAAAAGACACGGACGAGTAAGGACATGGACGGGCGCAAACTCGCGACTGATTTTATTCAGAAAGAACACAAATATATACATCTAGATTCTTATTGCCTAATCATTGCCTAAGCGCACATGCCAAGAACGTTTTCTCCTTCTTATACAAATTGATACTGGAATCGCTGACGCAATCATTCGGTTGAGTACCCTGAAGGGGCCGTCTTATGGTGGTTGTAGCGGAGCACGGACTTGCGTCTCGACGTATGAAGACGTGTGTGCAGTCGCTGAGGTACGGGCTGAGAAATGTGTTTTGACGAGTGGGGCGAACAGGCGGCCAAACAATGGCGTCCATAATTGCTCGGAGCCGGCTTGAGTAGGTGGTGATTTCAAAGGGTACAACACTATAGGTGCTGTTAGTTTGCTGGACAACAAATTGCGCATTCACGTAAACGATGACGTATCCCTATATGCGAGAGGACAAATAAATACGATACGCTTTTACCGTATCCGCGTACATGCGGCTGGTGGCACAGTGTCTATGACCACCCATTAGGGGGCACTAGGTTGTGGGCTCGATTCCCGACAAGGACGGCCGCGTGCAAGGACGCCCGAGTCCAGAGATTAAGGTGCGCGTGAATTTAGCTGCGCGCACAGACGTGGTAAAGGGACAAGCGCCAAAATGTGCTACAGGTTAAAAAAACCTGTCCTGCTCACAGACATGCGCGAATCTGCGTATACGCATAGCCATTCCCCATGCTGGCGGAACAACAATATGTCGTCCTTAATGATGTCACTGGAAACTCCCCCTATGTCGTCTATTTTTTTTTTATCTGACCACTTTTGATCATCGCAGCATCCTGTTGTTCAGATTCCGTGATCATACCTCCACTGCCCTGCAGATCACAAATTTCTCTACCCTTTATGACGGTGCCCAATAAACGTATGACTCAAATGCAATACCGAACAAACAAACAAAAAAAAAAGATCCAGAACCTCTAAACGCAGTTTTTCGGTTTGATTTTCTCTTTATCATGTGACTTCTTTTCGTTATGGCTTAGAAAGTTTAGTTTGTTCCCAAATTTTCAAGCTTCTGAAAATTGATTTGTTCACTGTATCTTTAATTTCGCGGCACATCCTTCGTTGACCTATTATCCTTTCGTCGAAGCTTGTTTTTTTCTATTTCTTTTTCCTGCTGGCCTTCTCCTTAGTTTTTTGTTTGAACTTTTAAAAAAAGCTTTCCACATGATTAGACGAAAGCCAATCAGTTGTTTGATACTGTACCGTTTTTGTAGAGGCGCCGTGTGATTGTAATAGTTAAATGGTCGGGCGCTGCGATTTAAATGCATGCAAACAAAGAAATAGTTTTTCCTTCGTTTATGCGCTGCGACAAATTTGGTTAGTTCGTTGCAATTATCAAAAAAATGTTCATATCTGTCAAGTACGACAAGTAGTTTTTCTTTTTATATGACACAGTTGAAAAGTAGAAAAATTGTTGCAAAGAGTCTACTTTAAAAGGAAAAACAAAAGCTAAAGGGACAAGCTCAAAAGTGTGCTCGACATTAAAAAAACACTATAACAGTTCTGTTAACTTCGCCACTTGTCACCCATGAACCGAATTCATCTGCTACACAGTGTTCTGAAATAAACCATTAACTTGAGGGCAGAACTTTTCGAAAGCCATCGTAAATACTGTAGCAACTTCCCGTAATCTCTATACTAATATTTATCTATTTAGATTGCTTTCCTCATTCATCATTAGTCGGTCAATCGGTCACTCCGCCGATCTGTATTCAACCCATCAAACGATCAACTCATCAGACAATAGTTTGACAGTTCCAGTCGTTGTACTATAAGGATTTTTGCCTTCTCCAGTATACGTAGTTGAATATATCCCGTTTTGTTTTTGTGTGTTCCGAGAATAACGGACGCTTTGTCATTCTTAAAGTGCAGACGCGTTGAAAGAAACCTAAGTGGCGGCAACCTCTGCACAGTGGTAGTCTGCCATGCTCTTCCTTAAGCGAAGCACGAACTTCCATTCTCTGATAGAAGGGAACGAAGATATTGACTTTAGTTGACGATGTATCAGTTGTAGTTGCTTATCTGACTACGGTGACGCTGAATACGCAGGACTAAGAGTAGGCGCGGTTTTGACAGTGGGGTCACGACCCGCTTCTTCAAAACATCACGAGCCATTCCACTCTGTGAAGGTGGTTGACCAGCGAAGGTGTTTTGCACACGAGAGGGCGAGGGCTCATGATTTTTACCAAGGGTACGAACTCATTTATTCTCCTGATGTTTGGTCATCGTGACGAAGGGAACGCACACTCATTTGTTGTCTTGATCGGTGGTCGTTATTTCACTCGCAGCTGCAATGATATTCTTTGATAATGTCAAATCCATGAACGTGCGCCTTTGGGTGGTCGGTTAGGCCGGATCGGTGTGGCTTCGCAAGGGATGTGTCTGCAACATTGAACGAGTAACCCGTTCCCTTTTTCGGCACCGACTCATCCACATTGACATCACCGACAACTACAATAGGGGTAGCGTCATCGGAGCTAATACACGCAAAGCCAGTAGCTATGAACCTTACGGTACTATGAGTCATTGCAGTTATTTGCTTGCTTACGGAGGCGTGAACCATTGCTTGGGGAGGTATGAACCATTGCAAACGCGGATATGAGCCAGAGCACGATGAAGCTCAATAGACATGACCAAGGGAAGGTCAGTTATTGACAGCGGGGTCAAGACCCGGCTCTTCAGAAAGTTCCTGGTTCGCGATTTTTTTTTTAAAGCCGGTCTCCATCAAATGCGGTTTGACAGCTCAGAAGTGCTGGAACTCGTCACTCTGAATGCAGAAATGACAACGTGGCGATGCGCAATAGAGGTCGAGGGTCTTCACCCACGTCTACTTTCCTTTTCTCCTTATTTAAGTCTTTGTTCGCTCTGGTCTGCTTCTCGTGATTACAAGTTAGACTACAAAGAATGTCGCCGAAGCCAACGTTTTGACTCTGGTGATCGTGAGCGCAGCAACATCGTCCCTGAGCAACGCGTTTATGCACGCGTAGCTCCCTCACCCTCACCCTCGGTGAGGGAGGAGGAGAACATGCCGGTGCGCTAGGTAAGGAAAGCGATAGTCTAAAGGAAAATGGGGGCCGACGCCGAAAAGAAAAACATACGATGTCAAGAACGTAGAGATCAGAAAAAGAACGTTAAGCCCAAGACGGCTTATAAGTTACAACCTTTAAACACATACAAACACTAATAGTGGCTGAATTCGAGGTGGTTGAATGAAAAGTATGAGCCGCCTACGAAGTTCTTTATCACATTTTCCTATGTATAAAGGTTGCGTGACCTCTTATTATTATATAAATGAATTTTGAGGTTTAACCCCTGCAAAGCTAAACGGAATGCATATAATGTCAGCTATGGAGCTGCTGTAAGCCTTCGGCTCCATTGAGACGTAGATCGGAAGACGGCGTCCGGTGATTTCCTTCAGTTATTCGTTATGAACGAACCCCGCTTGCTATCCAAAAAAGCATTTTGTATGCCTTGAGAGTAGATTTGTAGCACTGGTGTTGCACTATGCGCTGTGGGTAGCGGGTACGCGGCAGCCAAGTGGTACTTGGAGCATCGCTTCCTCAATGGCCAGTTCGTAGCCACATCTGGAATTCATTTCCTCGAACCAATTTTTGCAAGACCTGAAACTTTCAAACGCGGTTTTATCGCACCGAACGTTTCCGAGTGCTTCTTCCAGTTACTTTTGTGCTCCAATATACAAAATAGCCTTTTATCAAAACGGTGAGTACAAAGACAGTGTGTTATTACGTCCAGTTTGAGGACGCATATCTCCAGACCGGAGCCATTATGGAAATTCGTTCCAGGTCGACACGCCCTGCAAATTCACTGGCTGTAAATCATAAATTGCCATATGGGCCATAAAATAATTAGGTAACAAGTTAATTTGTGATTTTTTGTAAATAGCTGTATGTCTGTTTTGATTTCTTTTGCAAGTAGTGTACGCCTCCATGATTAACACACCTACAGGACAGAATTTGGTTATCTGAAACTGGGAGTTTTTAAAAATTTCGTCAAACTTAAAGAATGATGACCTCTTCTAGGGTATCTTAACTAACGTTAGCCAAGCTATTCAACGAAAAAAAATTATTAAAGAAGTACGGAGCAGGATATAATCTTAAGACTTGCGTTGTTCATGCTTCAGATCTCTGACGACTGAGCAACGTACTGTGAATAATTGTGTCTTGCAGTGTGTTTTATAAATGTGTTTTTCTCTTGTGCCTAGAACAGCTTGGCTAACGTTAGGCGGAACACATGGTATATGTCCAGAGGCTGTCGAAATTCATCGTGTATTCGCCACTTATTCTATATATGTTGTTGAAAACGACCTTCAGAATGTCGACATTTGGGGCAGTTGGTGACACGTCAGTGTTCAAGCGGTTGTCTTGTGTGGCCTTTCCGGATTTTTGTGTGGTGCTTTTGTTTCGTGTTTCATGCGTCAAGAAGAAAACGACACTATCCACTTTGCAGAGCCACAGCAATACCACTGCAAGACAGAGTTCCACGTTTTGTATTTTGCTTGTGTCACTTATTACGCAGCCTATCCATATAATTTTTTTGCTCTTTTTAGCATAACAGTTACACTGGCACACGTTCCCTAGCACAAAAAAAAAGAATATTTTCCGGAAATGAAAAGCCACTTTCTTCCTTATATATATATATATATATATATATATATATATATATATATATATATATACATATATGGAAACATTGAACGCTATAGGTCAGCCATGTATACCGCAAAGCTTGCATGGTCACACGAGGACAAGCCGAGAAAAAACAAGAACGAGCGCAAACTCACAACTGATGTTTACCACAAACATTTGCGCAAATAGTATGCATATCAAGCATCTAGCCCAAGTATCGGCGCATTGGAGTTAATTATGTGGTTCGAAAATGTTTACTAAATATCTGCTTTCCGCCTTCTTTTACATGGTATACAATTATTCTGGTTACTTTTCCAATTTGCTTCAGTGAACTAGACGAGGCACGGTGTTTGCAATCCGTTGAAGCAGGAATCGTGTTCTGGGGCAAGAGCGATAAATGTGTAATCAATGTAGGTTCATTGCAATCATTGTGGAAAGTTACCTATTCAAACGTTGCAAGGTATTATACTGCCGTTGTTCCAAATGTTCCATAGACTCCTAAAACACTGTAGGAGGCACGAACTTCAAATTCTGTGAAAATACTAGTAAGTTTTAGTTCAAATCCGTTGCAAAAGATTCAAATACTTAAGTACTTGCTTTGAATGTAACGTCATTAGTTATTAATGAACCTGCCTTCTTCCCAAATATTTTTCGTCATTCTAGGGTCACAGTTTGTTTCTCCATTGGCTTGGTGAACGCGACAAGGGAACCTGTTCATATATGCGAAACATTAGGTTCATGGTATTTGTAATGTGTGGGCAACGTTCCATGTAGGTGGGTTAAAATACGCCTTTTTAAAACAGATTACGTGAGCAAGTCAACCGGAGTATAATTAGTTTGGTTTGCCAGTGCTATAACTTATTCCGCTGCCCTGGCATAATCACAAATACCACCTGAACCAAAGTTTGCAAGCATAATGGAAACGCTGCGCCGAGTTTGTTTTCTATGTTAAAGGCGTGTTGACCAAACACACCTGTTAGAAAAAAAGTAAAATAAAACATTTAAAGAAATTTTAAGTAAGCATTCGAAACTTTCCCACTGGCCTTATCAGCTCTGTTCCCCATATTTTCAGGAGAAGTGTGTAATTCACAAGTTTTTGCTTAGGAAGGAAAGGGCACAGATGAATTGGAATGTGTTGCGAATTTCTAAAGTTTCAAGCTTACTAGAAGCATTAGAAATAACTATCGAACGCTCCTTTTTGGAGGCGTGCTGATGGCATGATACGTACACCCGTGAGCAAAAGTATACGGTCCTGGGAGTGCGCGATAAAACTCATTTTCTGCTCTGTCATTTAATAGAACTTGAAAAAAAGACTGCAGTCCAAACTTGGCATGACGCGTTTTCAAGTGCACTCACCAGATTCCGTTTATGCATGTTATACCAAGAAATCCAGTTTTTTTTTCGTGGACCCTGTGGTCCGTATACTTTTTCTCATGGGTGTACGTATTTGGGTTGGCCTGGTGTCTTCAGTGAACTAACCGAGACACCTTCTTTATGTTTGGTGACAGTAAGGACGAGGCAATGGTTGATGTGTAGGCAAAGTTCAAAGTTGGTCGGTGAGTACTTTACGCTGTGATAATCAATTACGGATGTTTGTGCTTAAGAGCACGTGAGTCATGAGTGTGGCATGAGTCATGAGTGTGTCCAACGAACGGGGCAGAATTTAGCCCGTAGTCCTGGCAGAACTACAAATCTCTCCACTTACAGTACCCGGGTTTTTTTCGCTGTCTTCATGCTTCATAAGACACTGGTACTTGCTTTCCGCGAGGTCCTCGGTGAACTAATCAAGGTACCTTGGTTGTATTTCGCGACAATAATGGGGCACGTTATGCGTAAAGTGTAGGCAAAGTTAAAATGAGGGCACAAATGACGAAATTTGCAGTGAATTCCGCATGAAGGCGATCTGAGCTTTATAAGTGTGTTTTGCGAACAAAACAGAATTTATCTTGCTGCTCTGGGAGAACTGGGAACGAAACTGAGATCATGAGTGTTCCTGAATTACTGGCTTTCAAAAAATTCCCCAACATTCAGGGCCTGAAAGCGTTGTCATGCAGTAATTCTGTTGGGCAGTAATTGCCTATCCTATCGTCTTGAGATTACATGTAATTGCGAGGAATATATTCCAAATATTTTTTGGCTCCCTCATGGTTCACCATGTGTAATTTATAATTGCTGTGGGGGTGGTAACTATCAGCAGAATGGACAGACGCGTGGCCTGGCTCCTCTTTCTCCTAATGAAACAGTACACTCGTAATTATCAACACACACACACACACAAACAAACATATATAGATATAGATATAGATATAGAGATAGATATAGATATAGAGATAGATAGATATAGATATAGAGATAGATATAGATATAGATATAGAGATAGATAGATAGATAGATAGATAGATAGATAGATAGATAGATAGATAGATAGATAGATAGATAGATAGATAGATAGATAGATAGATAGATATATAGATAGATAGATAGATAGATAGATAGATAGATAGATAGATAGATAGATAGATAGATAGATAGATAGATAGATAGATAGATAGATAGATAGATAGATAGATAGATAGATAGATAGATAGATAGATAGATAGATAGATAGATAGATAGATAGATAGATAAAGTAGCGGCGACAAATAGACGTCCAGGTTTTTCCCCACGTTTAATGTCTTCTTCTGCTTCTTTAAGTTGTTCGTTACTCTGGTATGCTTCTTCTGATGACCAATTGTAGAATCGAAGGAATCCGGCGAAGCCAACGTTTTGTCTAAGGTAGTCGGTCTTCATCAACGCAGAAACTGCGTCCCATTCCGATGCGTTTATGTACGCGTGGTTTCTTCTCCGTCACCTTCAATCGGGGAGGAGAAGGAGAATGTGCCAGTGCGCCGAGTAAAGCAAGCAAATTGAATCGCGAAAAAAAAGAAGGTTGGGTGAGGCAGAAAGAAAAAAAAGTGCATATGAAGTAAGGAATGAAGGAACTACACTACTGTAAAAAAACGCGTAATACAAAAAAGAAGCACTAACAATCGTACTTTATAACTTTTCAACATAAAGAAAACGTTACAGTGACTGTGTTGAAGATAATCAAATAGAAGGCGTATCTCCTCTACGAAGTTCCTCAGCACAGTTTTCTATTCATCATGTTTACGCGATGTCTTATTACTATAATATTGAAATTCTTGGGGCAACACTTGGAAAGTTAGGCGGAATGTGCGCAATGACCATTATCAATTTCTTTGAAACAATTGGCTCCATTGACCGGTCTGGGGCATGTTTGCGCTCATCAGACTTTATTTATGACACACCAACTTCGGTTCCTGCTTGCCAAGAGTTCAACTTGTGAAAAAGCAACCTCACTTTCTATCCAACAAAGTGTTTTCTATGCTTCGAGAGGCGACTTGCGGCACTATGATGTGGGTGCCGCTCCCCTTACCACCGAGCTAACGCTGGCGCCAAGGGTACTTCGAGCGCCACTTCCTCAAGGCCCAGTTCGTAACCCCGTGCAGCCTCCGCGATCGTCTCTGGTCACCAGCGTTGCAGTGTCTCAAACGACGGCATCGGTGACTTTCACTCGAGGCCTAAACGACAGCGTCGCAAAACGCTAACTGCCGCGAGAAAAGAATGCGAAGGCGCTGTCCTTGCGACCGGTAGCATCGCATGGTGGCTCCTCACTAGCGTGCGGCTTATACCGCAGTGGTAAGCGGGAGACACGTGGTGCGATCTTGCTTGTGTTCCCTCGTACGGCGTGCCGGGGTCCGACTTGCTGCATACAGCGATTTCTAGAAACGTCACGAACGAACGTTTTAAAGCTTGCATGCGACCGCTTACGGATGAGTAAGTAAGCGAAAACGTACTTTTAATGGGATGATTGCGACATATCGACCACTGGGCGCACGGTCGCCGCGGATGACCTTGCACACTCAGAGTTACCAAAGTGACGTTTCTATACCTCGCATCTCTTAACAAACTTGCGATTTCGTGCGTGCGGATTTGTGCACACGCTCGCATGCCCCAAAAGCAGTAACCGTCAGGTCACGACCGCACTCGTGCTTCTTTTGCGCCAAAGTCCCTCTTTGAAAACATCTGGCGCTTGCGTTACGTGCCAGCTTCTCGCATTCTTAATTTATTCGTGACAGATATGACTTTGAGACGCGGTGTTATACTGCACTGTCTTCAAGATATATTTGTGTCGCCCACCGCAGTAGCATAGTAGAGCTATGGAGTTGCGGTGCTGAGGTTCAGGCCGCAGGTTCAACCCAGGCGACGGCGGTCGCATTTCAGTGGCGGTGAAATGGAAGAACGCTCGTGCGCTTAGAGTTGGGTGCAAGGTAAAGAGCACCAGGAGTTGAACATTAATTCGGAGTCTGCCACTGTGTCGTACACGGCTGATAATCAGATTATGGTTTTGGGACGTATAGGCTTACAGTTTAATTTTAACGTGATGTTTTTTGACAGAGGCATGACTACAAAGCGGTTGAGGCCCACCTTTAACGCTATTACACTAATAACAAAAAAAGGGGGGGGGGGGTGATGGGGAGTGCCATCTTTAGAAGTCACACGATCGTGCTCCTTATCCACACCTGATTCGCTGCGCGGCGACAAGCCCATTATTAAGGTGCTTTAGAATAACGTTGCCTATGCCAAACGCAAACGGATCTCGTACGTAAAGAACTCACGTTGTCCTCGATGTGCGTTCTCCGTACATTATGGAATTCCCTAGGTTTGTGTGCACTTTGCGAACATACGCTATGTGGTCAGTTTACCGTACGTAATGCTCACGTGGCCCAAAACATAGCGTTGTCGAACGTGGCGGCTCCCATGGTCCCTGCTTCAGTGTGAATTCTCGTGATCGCTACGCCAAATGCTCCTATACAGTACAAGGCCGATGCATTTTGTTACAAGAAGGCCTGAGACCTTGCCCGACTGCCATATAACCTAATAGGGATGCTCCCGAGCAAGCCGTGGTGATTGGGACGTCACTGCTAAGCCGCTACTCTCGCTAGCCGTTGTTGCCAGTTGACGTTGAAATGAGCTCTCATTTCCTGTACGATCACCTGAAATGTTCGATGTGATCGCAAAGCGGGTCAAATTTCTATGTTCTTTCGGCGACTGAGGCCTCCATATATCTCTAAGGAGACGCGTGGGCATAGAAATCATAGGACAGTTGCTAACACCTTGCCTTGGCTTGCACACGTTTGGCGCGATGCACCAGATGGCTCCCGGTCTTCTCACCTCTTATTTACGTTCGCGTTCTCTCACGTTAACCTAAAGGTCTTGAAGGGAGGTGTGCGATGACGTTCTGCACGTGGCGTTTGCGTTTGACGCACGGAAGTCGACGGACGCTATCTTAAAGGCCGCATGCAGCACCCACGGTCCCGAAACGCGGCGAGGTTCGCAAAGGAAACCTTCGCTTCTGAAACTGTCTTTTATTCCCCGAATATTAACTCCGTGTCACGTCAAAGCCATCAAGATGCACGGGCTGTAAAGTTATGCGAATTCACCCACGTGTGCAAAACAGTTAAGAACCCCCTTCATCACATAGGCCTGCCGCTTCCAGCTCTATTTATTTATTTATTGACTCGATGATTAGGGTGAAAGTACAAGTATTCACACTTGTTTCCTTACCGACTCCCGCACAAACAAGCAAAGACTTATAGTAGCCTAGGAAGGCGAAGCATTGAAACCGATAGCAAGGCTTAGCGTTGCTCTCGAGCTTCCCGCACGGTGCCATAGCAATACGCGTGGGCGACACGACACGATGCGGCACGCGAGACAGCTGCAGCGGCGCAGCGGGACACGCCCCCTCACTGAATCTTCCTGTGTATGCACCAATGCTATAGGGACCAGGAGAGCCAGCCATGGCGTTGCCGCGGCGCCTCGCAAGATGAGATGAGAAGGACAGAAAAATGTGCTAGACACTCATGCTTCGCCTTTGAGAAAGGAACGCGACGGCGTTCCCGGCAACATGCAGCTTCCCGGCAACTGCAACTTGTGCATCCGTAATGTTTACCTGGAAACGCTGACGGCGAACACTATGCAGGGAGGCTTGCTATGTGATTGTTCTTTTATGCGAAGCATATTACGAGAGCTCAACGCAGCTCCTCAGGCGCGGCGGTGTCGCCTTGAAACCACGTGACACCGTGACGTCACGACAGAGGAGAAGTGGCTTTGGCTCAACTCTTGCAAGACGGGCTGGGTGGGAATCGAACCAGGGTCTCCGGAGTGTGGGACGGAGACGCTACCACTGAGCCACGAGTACGATGCTTCAAAGCAGTACAAAAGCGCCTCTAGTGAATGCGGTGTTGCCTTAGAAACGAGCTGTTTCTAAGGCGTGCGTCTCTTGCTCAGGCGCACATTTCGTTGCCGCGCCGAACGCTGCTTTGCTCGACGCTCACCGCGTCCAATGCGGGGCGCGTAGTCGCTGCCCTGTAGCCCATTGTCTTACACCCCTTGGCGGGTCGACGGGAACGCTGTCGCGTTCCACTCTTGAAGGCGAAGCAGTAATGCATGAGTTGTTTCTTCGTCTAGCCGAACCAAATATAGCCAAGCAACAGCAGTTCACCAGGCTAAACAGTGGTTCAACAACTAAAATAAAGGCTAGTATGCTTCGCATCCTGGGCTTAACCTTACCTAATCCACAGCCATTTTTTTTTTATGGTGTACAAGGAACCGAGGAGGCCGCGTCGCTCCGAATAAGACAGACATCAAACAGCAGCTAGCAAACACTAGCGCGTTAAAGGTGTTTGGGTGTGAGTTTCCGTGTAACAGAATTATGATTTCTCTTCAGATTGTCTTATACTGTATACCTATTTTATACCTTCTGTGCACCTTATATGATGTACTTAACATACGATGTAGTAGCAATAATACACTGATTCGATTTGATTCGTATGTTCAAGTTACGTTCTGACGCTGTCTTTTCGGTAGGTTGTGTGTGAGTCGTAATTTACGATTTTTCTGACCCATTTTACGTAGAGAAATTCAATCAGTTCAGCAACTTCTTTGCGCTACACGCAGGACCGCCGTGGTTGGGTAGGAGTGGTTCAGAATGATTGTGATTATTCCCGATATGACGGTCGATGTCGGACGCCGAGGTGACCTTTCCTGCCATTCGTGTTGATGGACAACTACGACGGTTTCTGTTGACGTCTCTGCGTGTTTCACCTCAGGGACGTCCACCTCTCACGTCATGGCGCCTACAGTGTCGTGGACTCCCTCGAAGGCCCAAGTAATCGGCGTTGTTGTCCCCACGGTTAATGGTTCCGAGAGCGTCGTCTACACGATGGCCTCAATAGTTCCCCTCTCTGAGGTCTACTGCGATCAGCACATGGGAGGCCTCAACTTCCAAGTCACGGTCAAATGCATGGCTTACATGACTCTAATCGTCGATGCTGGCTGCGTTGTCATCGGTGGCGAGCGTTCTCCTGTCGTTACCGTCGGCCCGCAAGTAGTCATCACGTCACCTGCCTCTTTTTGCCGTCTTTCATTCCGAACGAACTCCTCGTCCAGGCACTATCACCGTACGGCAAGGTTCTCTCTGTCAACGCTGGTCTTACGAGTGGTCGACGTGGCATTCTCACGGTCACGCGCTTCATTCGGATGGAAATGAGCAACACAACACCTGTCCCCAATTATCTCTGAGTCTCTGGTCATCGTGTGGCGTTTGACTATCGTGACTTGCTACGCGTGTGTCATCGGTGCGGCTCCAGCGACCACTACCGTACCGTAGTGTTTAGAACTTTTCTTCTAATCATCATATTCGAGAAGGTAATTCATTATTTAAAACTTATATATAATTAAGAGGAATGCAAAAAATACCCTCAGTATCTCCAAGCAACGGCAAACATTTCCTTGATTCTGTCCACCTACGTGGCATTTGCATAATATTAAACCTTGTTGCATGATGGTTTGGGCACCCCGTATACATAGAACATATTCAGACATATGTGCAAGGTTCCTGCGCTGTTCGGTAATTGCTCCAAGAAAGGGCGCTAACCCACGCATAAACAAACCGTCCTTTGCATTGTACGTAAGCTTCATATGATTAGCTGCGCAAGAAAAACTGTTCGAAATTTGCTTTATGCTGCCGTATTGGTGCACTTCTTTGTCTCGCGTTTCATTCTCCACTCCGCAACTTGTTCACTCAGCGTGGAGAAGCAGGACAGAAACAATCTCCTCGTACCATCCTCTTCACCTTTCTTCGCAGTAATATTCTTTCTCTCTCCCTATCTCTCCCCCCCCCTACACACACACACACACACACACACACACACACACACACACACACACACACACACATATATATATATATATATATATATATATATATATATATATATATATATATATATATATATATAATCTCCCTCCAAGAGAAGGGAAGCGTATCATGGGGCGGCAAAAAGTTAGGTGGGCGGATGAGATTCAGAAGTTTGCAGGGCCGACATGGCCACAATTAGTGCACGACCGGGGTGGTTGGAGAAGTATTGGAGAGGCCTTGGCAGTGGAGCCGCTATGGCTATCTTTCAGTATTTTTACATACGGCTCGTCTACACTGTGATTCCGTAATGCCTCCATGACTGCTGAGGTTGCGACAGAATCAAATGCTTTCTCGTAATCAATGAAAGCTATATATAAGGGTTGGTTATATTCCGCACATTTCTCTATCACCTGATTGATAGTGTGAACATGATCTATTGTTGAGTAGCCTTTACGGAATCCTGCCTGGTCCTTTGGTTGACAGAAGTCTAAGGTGTTCCTGATTCTATTTGCGATTACCTTAGTAAATAGTTTGTAGGCAACGGACAGTAAGCTGATCGGTCTATAATTTTTCAAGTCTTTGGCGTCCCCTTTCTTATGGATTAGGATTATGTTAGCGTTTTTCCAAGATTCCGGTACGCTCGACGTTATGAGGCATTGCGTATACAGGGTTGCCAGTTTCTCTAGAACAATTTGCCCACCATCCTTCAACAAATCTGCTGTTACGTGATCCTCCGCAGCTGCCTTCCCCCTTTGCATATCTCCTAAGGCTTTCTTTACTTCTTCCGGCGTTACCTGTGGGATTTCGAATTCCTCTAGACTATTTTCTCTTCCGTTGTCGTTGTGGGTGCCACGGGTACTGTATAAATCTCTATAGAATCTCTATAGTCTTCTAGATAGGCCCATATTAATGGGAAAGGATCATATGTCCTACGAGGCACTAAAGCCGGCGTTGTTGTCCGCAACGAGTGGTGTCAAAAATCATCATCAGCGCATTGTTAGAACAAGTGAAAGCAAGGTGACTTAAGTTGGAGTAAAGTGACTAATGGTGAAGTAGAGTGAATGAAGATGAATTAAAGTCGTTCAGGATAGGTTAATGTGCAATAAGTGAGTTACAAATCGGACCAAGGTGCCTTAATTTGTGGACTGATGTGTATTAAGATGGACTAAGGTACTGTTGTTAAGAGAACCTGACAATGCATGACGTCACGTATCGTGAGAGCGTAACCAATCATTTCAGAAGTCATGATGTTTTCGCATTTAAATCACTTAAGGATACCTAAGTAATTGTCAATTTTCTTTTCTCGCACACCTCAGTAGCCCAGTGCAGCTATGGCTTTGCGTTGCTTAGGTCCAAGTCACAGGCTCAATCCAGGCCACGGCGGTCGCATGTCGATGGCGGTTAAATGCAAAAACGTTCGTGCATTAGGAGTTCGGTGCTCGATCAGGAACCCCAGGAGCTGAAACTTAATTCGGAAGGTCCTACTACGGCGTGAACACCTTCTAAGTCATAATCAGATCATGGTCTTGGCACGTGCAGCTCCAGAATTTCATTTTTAATGAAATGTTTATCATCAGACAGAGGCCTACAAAATGGGTTAGGGGCGGCGAAAAGGCTGTTGCGCGAGTAACAAAAAAAAGGGGGGGGGGTGAGGGCTCGGAGGGGGTGTCATTTAGGGAAATCACAAGATATTGCCCCATTTCCACACTTGAGTCACTCCCCTTCGACATTATTATTATTATTAGACAGCTTATTAGACAGCTTTAGAATACCGTTTGCTATACCAAATGTAAACATGTAACGCACGCAAAGAAATCGCGTATTCCTCTATGCGCATGCTCCGTACGTTATTTGAGCGGCGATGAAGCGATTGAACCGAATCGTCCGGCGATTGCGGTGTCAGTAGGCCTTACGGGACGCGTCGGTATAAAAACTGCAGGATGGTCGTTAGTGGGCTACCTTGGCTTGGATATGTTTGTTTTATAACGTCTTGGTTTCGTTATGCGTTCCCTCACGTTAAACTAAAGGTCTCGAGGGTACGCGCGGCGCAACGTTCTGTGAAGGTCACGTCTTTTGACGGGCGTGAGGCGACAAATGCTGTTGGAAAATTGACTATTAATGCCGTTTTGTTGACTCAGTGTCATGCCAAAGCCGACAAGTGGTATGTCCTGTGAATTAATTCGAGTGCACCCACTTGTGTAAGACAATACTAGCCTTCAAGGCACAGGTCTGCAGCTTATTTCTTGGTGCTTTCTCATTAATAGATTGATTGATCGATTGATCGACTGAGGTGAAATTGAAAGTATTGTCAACTGTTACGTCTCCACCAGTTAAGGCAGTGAAGACTGTCTTTCGTGCCTCCCCGCGAAGCGCTGTAGCAGACGACGAAAGGAGTGCGCTCTAAACGCTGGCATTACGGAGTAGGCTGGCGCTGGGCAGTGCCCGCCATAACAGATTTCACGTGGCGCTTCTTGCATCTTGACCAGTGTACTGGGACCGTAAAACCAAGTTTTAAGACACAAAATTTGCTTCCTTTATCTAACCTATGGGTGAGTAGGATATTCAAGTAATATAATCAGCCGTGCTGAGTGGTGGCGTGCCTTGCGACATGAAATTGTTGGACTATCAAGTACCGAAATTATTGAATCTGTATCTGGGGTGATCATTCTTAAGTTTAACGCATTTAAAAAAAGGCACCTGTGGCAGATTGCATAATTCTTATCCTTGAGCTGGATTATTCATAGGCGGACGTTACTAGCATGCGTAATTGAAACACATATGTAACTAATTAAGAGTAATTCACCAATGAACTTATTGTTCAATTACTTTACCCCAGATATTGTCATTTCCAAATTGTAGCCTGTGAGTTTGCAGGACGTAGCTGGTTGAAATGTATTGCTTGGAGGAGACCAGTTCCGAGATTTTATTTCCCATAGTGTGGGACGAAATACATGGGCATTCCAGTTACTTTTGTGCTCCAATGCATAAAAGAGCGTTTTGTTAAAAAGGCACATGCAACAACAGTGCATCTTTAGGACAGTTTGCAGACGCATATCTCCAAGCTGGTGTCATTGTGGAAATTAATTCCGGGTAGAACCACTTTGCTAGCTCACCGACTATATTTCGTAAATTATATGTGCAGTAAAGTAAATCATTTAAAAGTTAAATAGATATCTTTTCGGTTATTTTTTGAATATATGTTCTGATTTCTATTGCAAGAAATTAATGGCTCTCTGGATAACACAGCTCATGGACTAGAATTCTGTTATCGGCAACAAAGAATTTTTAACAATTCCGTAAAACCTAAAAATGATCACCCGTTATAGGGTGGCCCACCTAACATTAGCTAAGTTACAAAATGAAAAATATTCATTTTGTAAATGAAATATTATGAGGTGTTCAGAACTCTGACTGCCGAGCACTGTATATTATACAATTGTATGTTGCGCCCTCTTTTATAAATATTTATCCTTTTCGTTAACAGCTTGGTTAGCGTTAGCCGGGACACACGGTGTATGCACAGAGGATGTCGAATTTCATCAAATATTCGCCACTTATCCTATATATTTTGGTCACGTGCAACGAGCTTCAGGAATGCCGACAGTGGGGTCAATTGTTGACAAATTCTAGTGGCCGCGGTTGTCCTGTGCTGCCTGTCCGCATTTTTGAGTCGTGTTTTTGGTTTTTGCTTCGGGCGTCAAGAACAACACGACACTGTAGGGTGTGCAGAGCCATCACAATACCATTGCAAGGATGCCTTGCATTTTTTATATTGGCATGTGTCACTACTGAAGCTGCCTATTGATATTATCTTTAGAATTTTTCAACGTTAGGGTTACACTAGCGCAAGTTTCCTAGCAGAAGAAAATAGAAATAAACGAGAGATTTATTATTTTCAGGATATGGGGGCCGTTTTCTTGGTGATACATATACCAAAAGATTGAACTCTAAGAGCAGTTCACGTGCTTTGAAAATATTTACTGAATATCTTTCTCCCATCTTTTACGCTTTATAAAAATAATTTGGCTCATTTTCCAAGTTTCCCCGGTAAATTGGGCGACGCACAATTGGACGCAGGCATTGGGTGTTGAGTGACGAGCGATAAATAGTTTATCTATGCGGGTTCTTTGCAGCCCTTGTGGAAAGGTATTTATTCAATCGTTCCAACGAGTAATGCTGCCGTTATTTCAAATGTTTGGCTAACTCTGAAAAAAACCTACAGGAGGCAGGGACTCCAAGTTCCGCGAAATTGTGCAAAATATTTTTGTGGAACAGTGCCTCGAAATTTATCGTACTTGTTTTAAGTGCGACGTTGTAAATAATTACTGCATCCTGGCTTTCCCCCTACTTTCGTTGGTCATACGAAGCTCACAGCTTGTTTCTTCATTTTCTTTGGTTAAGAAAAGAAGGAATCATGTTGATATAAATCGGAAACTTTAGAGCCACAGTATGTGTAATGTGCAGACAATTTCCCAGGTAGGTGGGTAAAATGCACCTTTTTTAATATATATTAGGTATGCAAGTTCACTGGAGCGTTATCAGTGTGTGTTACGAGCGGCGTAACACTTGTATTGGTGCCCTAGCGTAAGCACAACCAGAAATGTACAATTACAATAACAAACTTTGAGAGCGTAGGGAGTTCGCCACGTCAAGATTGGGTAGGTTGTTAAATGCGTGAAACTTTTACGGAAACATTTAAGAACATCTTAAGCAAGCGTTACAAAGTGTCTCACTGCTCTTATCGGCAACGTTTCACAGATTTTTCAAGAGCACTAATAATCTACAAGGAAGAGGTGCAGCATAAGTGTAATGTGTAGCGAATGTTTAACGTTTCTGACATACTAGAAGCGTCACGAACATTTATTGAGCGCTAGTCATTTTTGTTTGTTTGAAGGCCTTATGTTGTGCCACAGGTGTATTGGCTTCGCTTGGTGTCTTAAGCAAACTAAATGAGGCCGCTTCTTTATGTTTGGTAACGATACGGACGATGTAATGTTTGGTGTGTAGGGAAGGTTCTAAGTAGGTGGCCATATGAGGTTGTGTTAATATATCACGTATGTTTGTGCTCGAGAGCATTTTGAGCATGTGTAACGAACGGGGCGTAATTTAACCCGTTGACCTGGCCGAACAACAAAGGCCGTCATAGTCAAATTTAGTTCGACTGGTTAGTAGATGCCCGCCTCAGATGGTAGAGTGGCTGCCCGGGAAAGGCGGTGGTTCCGGGTTCGTGACTCGGGTTGGGACGAATTTTCCTTCAACTGCGAGGCTTTTCATTCGAAGAACTAGAATGGGTTTGTTTTGTAGCAATTGCTGTGATTCGGGGGATGTCTCACTTCATCTTTGTTACTTACTCCCCTCCACCTTGCGGGTTTGCGCAGAAGTATTACATCTGTAATCCTCAATGGAGGCGGAGGAGGGGATTATGCCGGTGCGCAGAGTAAAGTAAGAAAATTGAATGTCGAAAAAATTGGGAGCGAGGGCGCGAAGGTAAAATAAAACAAATATAGCAAGGAATGAGGGAACGTTTTCATGTGAAAACCATTGCGCCAACAAAGGCCATCCGTCATCAACCTACGTCAAAAAAAGCAATGTGCAATACGAACGCTTGGAACTTATAACGTAAAGCCTTTTTTTTCACAAACGAACACTTAAACTGTCTGTGTTCAAGAGAAAGAGAGAGACAGATAGCAAAGAGAGGAAAGGCTGGGAGGTAAACCAGACGAGCGTCCGGTTTGCTACCCTAATCTGGGGGAAGGAAAAGGGGGAACAGAAAGAGTGAAGCGGGATAGAGGGAACACTGTCTGTGCACGCAGCAGAGTGCTTGGGAATCAGTGAAGTCAAAGGAAGTGCTCCGTCGATACGTTAGGCAGCCGTCAATCTTATTGGTTCATAGCTGGTGACGCACGTTGAGGTCACCACTGAAGACCAATTATCCGGTGGATGTCAGCAGTACTTTGCGGTGCGTGGCAGTGTATTTTGCTGTTAAACTCCGGCTGTTTTGACTTGAGTGCGAATATAATGTTGCGGGTGAGCCATGATGCTTACTCAAGAGTTGCAAGTACTGAATTTAGAGCATCCAGCACTTGCACCGTACTTAGCGCTGAGAGGAAAATCACATAAAAGGCATGCGCTGCTCATACAGTTCTTCCACACAGTTTTATACACATGAAGTTTGCTCGACTTGTTGTTGATATATTAATGAAAATTCACGTGAAAAAGCAGGAATCCTAGGGAGAATGTGTGTAATCACAGCTGTAGAGTTCCATGGAGCATCTGGGTCCATTGAGATTGCGGATTCCTCTGTACGTTGTCATATTTATGAAAAACCAAACCGCTGGGCCTGCTTGCCATGAATATGTTAAATTATTTGGGGAGAAGCCAACGCCGCACGCAGATTACGGGTGACCTTGCACAATCAGTGTTATCAAAGTGCCGTTTCTAAATCTCGCATATCTCTAGCAAACCTGCGATTTCGTGGACACACTCGCACACGCCCGAAGCTATAACCGCCACGTCATGACCGCACGCACGCTTCTTTCGCGCGAGAGTCGCCGTTTGAATTAACTGGCGCGGGCTTCACCTGCCAGATTCTGGCATTCACATTTACCTCGTGACAGATTGCGCTTCGAGACGCAGCGTTACACTGGACTGTCTTCAAGATGGGCCCGTATTGATACTAAAAGATTATATGTCTCACGAGGCAGAAAAGTCCGCAACAAGTGGTAACAATATTCATCATCAGCGTCTTGTAAGTTAAATGTCAGCGTAATGTAACTTAAGGGGGAGTAAAGTGAATTAAGCTGAAGTAAATTGAATGAAAAGGAAGTGGATTCAAGTAGAATAAGGCTGGTAGAAATTAGAGTAATTAGAATGAAGATGGATCAACGTGGATTACAGTAGGTGCGGATTAGGCGAAGGTGGATTAAGGTTCATTATTGTAAAGTTAGGAAGGACACTTGATAATCTAAGACGTCACGTGTCATGCACGTAACCAGTTAGGTAATTCGTAACGCTTTCTCATTCAAATCACCTAAGGATGCTTAAGTGAATGTCATTTATTTTGTGTCGCCCACCACCGTAGCCTTGTAGAGGTCTAGCCTAGCGCTGCTGAGGTCCAGGTGACAGGTTCTATGCAGGCCACGGTGGTGGCAATTCGATGGCGACGAAATGCAAGAGTGGTCGTGCACATTCACTTAGGTGTACGGTAAGGAACTCGATGAGGTCAAAATAAATTCGGAATCTCTTCCACTGCGGCTGGCACGCCTTCTATGCAGATCAAGGTTTTGACACCTGCAGCCTCGGAATTTTTAAAAATATTTTTTCGACTGACAGGTGCCTAAAGAGTGGGTGACACCGGCATATAAGGCCACTGCACTGTCAAAAAACAAAAAAGGGGGAGAGGGGTGCGTCACCTATAGAATTCATAGGACCCTTCCCCTGATCCATACTTGAGTCACTACGCAGAGAAAACCCCGTTATTAGACGGCTTTACCATAGCGTTTGCTGTACCAAATGTCAACGTGTCACGCACGTAAAGAGATCGCGTTGTCCTCTTTGCGCATGCTCCGTACTCTAGTTGCTTTCAATGCTTTACGTGCGTCATGCGAACGTGGGTCAGGTTGCGAGTTTACCTTAAGTAATTGTTACGTGCGCCGAAACCCAGCGTTGTCGAATATGGCGGCCCCCATGGGCCCTGCTTTCGCGTGAATTCTCGTGACGGCAATGGCAGTGGCTCTTTCGCAGCACAGTGCCAGTGCACTTCGAACCATGGCGTCACGCTAGCTTTCCAATCTAACGGGGATGCTCCCGAGTTGATTGCGGAGATTTTGAAGTCACCACTTTAAGTCTACGCTCGCCATCGAAGATTGCCAGTAACTGTTGAAATGAGTTCCCGCTTCCTCTGTGCTCACCTGAATTGTTAGATATCAACGCTTAGCGCGTCCAACTTCTGAGGTCATTCGGTGATTCCAGCGTCCATAGGCCCAACAAGACGCGTTGACATAGAAACGACACGATGGTCGCCAGTAGGTTGTCTTGGCTTGGATATGTTTGGCCTGAAGCGCTAGACGGCGCACTCCCATGTAATGCCTTCCTTAATTTGTGCGCTCCCTCAATTTGTACTGAAGGTATGGAAGGGACGGGAAACCATACCGTTCTGTAGTGGCGCTTGCGTTTATCGATATGTAAGGTGAGAAACGCTGTTATATAACTGTTTATTATTTTTGCACTGTTCACTTGGCGTGATGTGTAAAAGCCGACAAGTTGCATAGGCTTTCAAAGTTATCCTAATGCACCAACTTGCTAAAAAAATAAACAATTGCCTTCATGATGTAGGTCTTCCGCGTAATGGTGTTTTCTGCTTGCTTGCCTGACTTGATTGAAGGGAAATTTGAAAATTTTGGCACCTGTTGCGGATCTGCCTCGTCCACAATCAAACTGAAACTGGCAGTTTCAACCTGAGGTGAACCATTGAAAGCGATAGCAAGGTCTAGCATTGCGCTCGAGCTGCCCTCACGGAGTCACAACTATACGCGTACTCGACAAGGCACGACGTGGCACGCGAGACAGCTGATGCTGCACAGAGGGAGCGGCCACCCGCCGGACAGAATCTACGCGTGTATATAGCAATGCAGGCGCGACCAGAACCGTTCACAGTGACGCTAACGGCGCCTCGCGACATTAGACGAGACGTACGGAAACCCATCGGCGTTTGATCGGCGCCTAGTGAAGGAGATGAAATGAAATGAAGAAAATGAAGAAATGAAATGTAAGAAAAGAAAGCAAGTAAACTGAAACCGAAACGAACGATTGTGGTGACAGCCTTCAAGACAGCCATATAAAAGACATGCGCCGCAAACGAACTTATTCATCAGAATTTCCTTCACGGATACGTAGAGTGAAGTCTTGTTAACACATATGATGACATTTTAGGTGCAACACTTGGACAGCTAAGCGTAGTGTGTATAATGACAGCTAAGGAGCTCTTTGAAGCATGCGGCTCCCTTGCAGTCATGTCATGCCATCGGAAAACCGTGAAGTTACCTGAAATACCGGTTCCTGCTTTCCATGAATATATTATTTTCTTATGGGGAAATGCCTATTACTAACGAAGAAAGAATTTGGGTGCTTGGGGAAGCGATTTGTGCCACTGCGTTGCACTAGGCGTTGTGGGAAGCGCTCCCCTTACCGCCGAGCCTACACGCACGCGGGATCCAACCGATACTTCGAGTGCCACTTCCTCAAGGACCAGTTCGTAACCCCGTGCACCCTATGGTCACCAGCGGGGTAGAGTCTCAAACGACAGCGTCGCGCAACGCTAGCTATCGCGAGAGAAAAATGCGCAGGCCCAATCCTTACCACGGGTGTCCTCACCCGGTGTTATCGCGCAACTGTGCGGTTTCCGCCGCTGTGTTAAAGGAGAGAGACGCGATGCGAATTTGCGTGCGATTCCTCGTACGGCGTGTCGGGGTCCGAGTTGCTACGTACGACGATTTCGGACACGTGGCAAGAACGAATGCTTTAAAACTAGGCCAGAACTTAGCGCTGCTAACTGTGCGACAACATGCTTATAATGTGACGATTGTGACATCTAGACAACTGCGCGCACGAGCGTCTCTGGTGACCTTACGCACCTAGAATTATCGAAGTGATGTTTTTACACCTCGTATCTGTACAAATTTCCGATTTCTGTCACGCAGTCACGTACGCCCATTGCTATATCTATTACCTAATTACATACGTAACGTAAGTAAAACATGGGTAATTTATTACCACAGCCTGATGTATCAACCTACTTCGAACATTGCCTACACGTCAACCATTACCTAATTTCTTCGTGACCGCAAGCGCTTTGAGACGCGGCGTTGTACTGCGGTGTCTTCAACATGGCCCCATATTAACGCGAAAGCATCATATGTCACATCAGGCGGCAAAGCCAGCATTGTCCGCTACGAATAGTAATAAAAATCATCACGAGCGTCTTGTAAGTTAGAACAAGTCAGAGTAAAGTGAGGTAAGGTGGAGTGTGTAAAGGATTAACGTGAATAAGGTGAAATAACGTGGTTTTAGGTGTATTACGGTGGATTAAGGTTGGCAAAAATGAGAGAAAGGACGGATAAGGTTAAGTTACATACAAATTAGAGCGAGGTGAATTACGATGAATTAGAGCAGATGAAGGTGAATTAGCGTATGTACAAATTTGATCAAGGTGAATTAAGACGGATTAATGTATAAATTCTAAAGACGCATAACAATCTATGACGTCGGGTTCCATAGACGTAACCAATTATTTTGAGAAGTCATAATGCTTTGGAATTCAAATGAAGTAAGTATTCTTAAGCAATAGTGAATTTTTCTCTCACCCTCGGCAGTAGCGTAGTAGAGATATGGGGTTATGGTTCTGAGGCTCAGGTCGCAGGTTTTATTCAGGCCACGGCGGTCGCATTTCGATGGCGGCGAAATTTTAAATACTCGTGCAGTTAGATTAAGGTGCACGGTGAAGAACACCCGAAGTTCAAAATTAATTCGAAGTTTTCTACTTCGGCATGCGTGTCTTATCATGCAATCGTGTTTTGGGACTTACAGGCCAAGAATTGAATTCCTAATCCAATGTTTTTTCGACAGACAGGTGTCTACCAATTGGGTGAGGCTCGCTTACAAGGCTGTTGCACTACTTCCCTTACCCTATATTTCAGAAAAAAGGGACAGTTAAGGGGTGTCAATTCAAGAAATCACAAGATTCAGCCCCTAATCTAGACTTGTATGACTACGCACTCACAAGCTCATAATGAGAGAGCTCAAGAATGGCGTTCGCTATATCAGATGTAAACATTAACACGTGACACGATGCGGTGCTCGAGTCAGCTGCTGTGGCGCAGCGGGAGCTGTCTGCCCTCTCGTTTAATCTAAGCACGCATAGAGCAAGGCTGGCGCGATAAGGAGGGCAGTGGCGCAACCGGCGTCTCGCGAGATAAGACGAGACGGATAGAAAAAAAGTTGGCTCAGGTATAACACTTGTAAGCCTAGTTATCACCATCGAAAGGTTTCTTTGACATGGCTTTGCAAAGACTATGCACACAGTATTTCGTTAAAGTTAGGCCACTGTCTTTTCAAGCACGCTGCATACGCTGCCGCACGGGCTGTCCGTGAAGTCGCGGTGAAACCTGACCGTCGCAATCGAGTTTCTCGCCAGCCGAAGGGTGTGGTTCGTCAAACGTTCGTTGTGGGTGTCTCTGCTTGCGTCCACGGCTTCGTCTGCTGAAGGAGGGCGGTGGTTGCAGCGGCTTCAATCTTGGCACTCTTCCGCGCTTGGTAAGCTTCTCTATAGCGTACTAATCTGGCCTCCCTTTGATGTGGTGTTTCGGCAAGCAGCTTTGCTTTTACTTGAGATTTCGCCTCCTGCCGTCTAGCTTTATCTACTCGATGTGTGGATTGAGGCTGTCGCTTTTGATTTGCCGCACGCACATACGGTCCAGCCCGCGCGCCATCCACGGCGAGAAAGACCCACCAAGATCCAGTGGAGAAGCCGTTAAAAAGCGCGTTTATATTCGGATGTTATCGGCGCGCGGACGAGTCTCGCGCGACGCCGGGTGCGTCTGGGCGCCTTGGCGGCGTCCGGTTACGTTAGCTGCGCCAGTGCGTCGAACGACCGTTCGAACTAGAGACGCTGTTGCTCTCGCGCCAACGTCGCGTAAGGTTTGCGCGCGCTCACGCTTAGCCGGAGTAGATTTAGCGCTTTAATCCACGCCTAGTCATGAGGTACCGTAGTGGCGAGGCTCCGAGAGACCGCTGCTGCGACACCTCTCCGCGGCGGATCAGGTGGTGTGACGTCACATCTTCCACAATTGCGCTCCGGAGGTTCAAGGTCATTGCGACGCGATGAATGACCTTGAGAAACATGGCGTAGTAGAGGTTTCACGCTAAATCTATCCGCGATTGTCAGCGCCTATTGGAAAGGTTAGGCAGGTTTAGCTTGGCGCTAAAGGTTCGAGACGATTTTGTGCTCCAAGGTGTGGTGTGCGCACAGCTGCCCGTAAGTAGCGCTAACGGTGTTGTTCGCCGGCCATAGGCGTATCTGCCGGGGGGGGGGAAGCAATGGCCTCCCCCCCGGCAGATATTAATATCAATAGATATTGATATCAATAGATAACAATAATCGTCATATCAGCATGACGATTATTGTTGTGGGGCAAATAAATATACACCCCAAAGGGTGTACATTCGCTTAAGATTGAAGGAGACATGGTTTGAGTGACGAGCGATAAGTCTTTAATCTGTGCGGGTTCAATGCAGACCGTGTGGAAAGTTACCTATTCAGTCATTACAAGGTGTGATGCTGCTGTTATCCCAAATATTTCGCTGACTAAAAAAAAAAGAAAAAAAACGAACTGAGGTAGGCACGAACTCCAAATTCCATGAAATTGTGGATAATTTTCTTGTGGAATGGCGCCGCGAAACTTTCATGTACTTGTTTTAAATGCGACGTTGTATATAATTACTGCACCCTCGTTTTCCCTTACTTTCGTTGGTGATTCGATGCTCACAGCTTTTTCTATACTATCTTTTGTGAACAAAAGAAGGCGTCATGTTGATATAAATTGGAAACATTAGGGATACGGTGTGTGTAATCTGCAGACAACGTCCCACGTAGGTGGGTTAATGCGCCTTTTTGGCGATATATTAGGTATGCATGTGGACCTGAGCATTATCAGGGTCTGTTACGAGTGGCGTAACGCTTGTATCGCTGCCATGGCGTAAGCACGACTAGAACTGTGCGACTACAATACCAAATTTTGCGAACACAGGGGTACGCTCCATCAAGTTTGCGTGCGTTCATAAATGCGTGCTGATAAAATACAGCTGTTGGAAAAAAAAATTTACATTTGAGAAAGAAATGAGAAAGAAATCATCTTAAGCAAGTGTTACAAAGTGTTCCACTGCATTTATTTATTTATTTATTTATTTATTTATTTATTTATTTGTTTATTTATTTATTCATTTATTTATTCATTCATTCATTTCATTATTTACCCTCAGGGCCTTTCGGGCGTTACAGAGGGGTCGGGTAGATGGTTCAACAAGAACAGAATCTTAAGCAACGTTTATCAACAACGTTTCCTAAATTTTTCAAAAGCCCTCTGCATTGAAGAGGAAAGGGTGCAGCATGAGTGCAAAGCGTTGCGAATGTGTAGCGTTTCTGGCTTATTAGAAGTGTCACGAACATTTATAGGACGCTCGTCATTTTTGTTTGATTGAGAGGGGGGGGGGGGCGTTATTGTGCGACACGTAGATTGGTTTCGCCTGGTGTCATGAGTGAAGTACGCGAGCCCGCTTCTTTATGTTTGGCAACAGTAAGGACGATGTAATGTTTGGTGTGTACGGAAAGTTCGAAGTGGGTGGCCAGATGAGGCTGTGTTAATATATTAGGCATGCTTGTGCTCTAGAGCGTTTTGAGCGTGTGTAACGAACATAATTTAACCCGTTGACGTGGCAGAACTGCAAAGGCCATCGTAGTCAAAATCAACCGGGCATCTACTAGCCACCTGGTTGGGTCAGGTTGTAGAGCGGCTGCCCCGGAAAGGCGGTGGTTTCGGGTTCGAGACCCGAACTGGGATGAATTTTTCTTCAACTGGCAGGCTTTTCTTTCGAGGGACTAGAATGTGTTTGCTTTGTAGCAATTGCTGTTATTGGGTGGATGTCTCACTTCATCTTTGTTACTTACTTCTCTCCAATTTGCGGGTTTCCGCACAAGTATTACATCTGTAATCCCCAGTGGAGATGGAGGAAGGGATTATGCCGGTGCACAGAGTAAAGTAAGAAAATTGAATGTCGAAAAAGTGGGGAGCGAGGCCGCAGCGGTAAATTAAAACAAATATAGCAAGGAATGAGGGAACGTTTTCATGTGAAAGCCATTGCGCCAACAAACCCCGTCCTTCATCAACCTACGTCAAAAAAACAACGCGCAACACGTACACTTGGAACTTATAACTTACAACCTTTTTTTCACAAGCGAACGCTTAAAGAAACTGCGTTCAATAGAAAGAGAGAGAGAGAGAGATAGCAAAGAGAGGAAAGGCTGGGAGGTAAACCATACGAGAGTCCGGTTTGCTACCCTAAACTGGGGGAAGGGAAAGGGGGAACAGAAAGAGCGAAGCGGGATAGAGCGAACACTGTCTGTGCACGCAGCAAAGTGCTTGGGAATCAGTCAAGTGAAAGCAAGTGCTCCGTCGATACGTTAGGCCGCTGTCAATCTTATTGGTTCATAGCTCGTTATGCACGTTGAAGTCACCAGTGAAGACCAAGCATCCGGTGGGTCTCAGCAGTACGTTGCAATGCGTCGCAGTGTATTTTTCTGTTAAACCCCGGCCGTTATGACTTGAGTGCGAATATAATGTTGCAGGTGAGCCATGATGCTTTCTCAAGAGTTGCAAGTACTGAATTTAGAGTATCCAGCACTTGCACTGTACTTAGCGCTGACAAGAAAATGAATTAAAAGGCATGCGCTGCCCATACAGTTCTTCAGAACAGTTTTATACATATTAAGTTTGCGCGACTTGTTGTTGATATAATAATGAGAATTCAGGTGCAATACCAGGTACCCTAGGAAGAATGTGTATAATCACATCTGCGGAGTTCTTTGAAGCATCTGGCTCCATTCAGATTACGTTGGCGCATATACAGAAGCATCTGGCTCAGATTCAGATTTCCGAAAAGTACGGTGAAAATACTTACGAAAAACCAAACCCCCTGTCCTGCTTGCCATGAATACGTTAAATTATTTTGTGAGAAACCAACACCACATGCACGTTATGGGCGACCTCGCACAATCAGTGTTATCAAAGTGACGTTTCTAAACCTCGCATATCTCTAGCAAACCGGTGATTTCGTGGACACACTCGCACACGCCCGAAGCTATAACCATCAGGCCACGACCTCACGCAAGCTTCTTTCGCGCGAGAGTGGCCGTTTGATAGATCTGGCGCGGGCTTCACCTGCCAGCTTCAGGTAATATCAATTACCTCGTGACAGATTGCGCTTTGAGACGCGACGTTATACTGGACTTTCTTCGAGATGGACCCACAATAATTCTAAAGGATTATATGTCCCACGCGGCAGAAAAGTGCGCGACGAGTGATAACAAAAATCATCATCAGCGTCTTGTAAGTTAAAGCAAGTCAGAGTAAGGCAACTTAAGGGGGAGTAACGTGAATTAGGTTGAAGTAAAGTGAATGAAAAGGAAGTGGATTCAAGTAGAAAGAGATTGGTAAAAAGAGTAATGTGGATGAAGATGGATCAACGTGGATTACAGTAGGTGCAGATTAGGCCGAGGTGGATTAAGGTTTATTAATGTAAAGTTGTGAGGGACACTTGATAATCTGGGACATCACGTGTCATGCACGTAACCAATTAGGTAATTCGTAAAGCTTTTTCATTCAAATCACCTAAGGATACTTCAGTGAACGTTATTTATTTTCTGTCGCCAACCACAGTAGCGTAGTAGAGCTCTGGCATAGCGCTGCTGAGGTCCAGGTCATAGGTTCCATTCACGCCACGGCGGTGGCATTTCGATGGCGGCGAAATGCAAGAGTGCTCGTGCACATTCACTTAGGTACCCAGTAAGGAACTCGATGAGGTCAAATTTAATTCGGAATCTCTTCCACTGCGGCTGGCGCACCTTCTGTGCAGATCAAGGTTTTGACAGCTGCAGCCCCGGAATTCTTTTCATATTTTTTCGACTGACAGGTGCCTACAGAGTGTGGACGGCGGCCTATAAGGCCATTGCACTATCAACAAACAAAAAAGGGGGGGAGGGGTGCGTCATCTATAGAAGTCATAAGACCCTTCCCCTGATCCATACTTGAGTAACTACACTCAGAAAACCCCGTTATTAGATGGCTTTACCATGGCGTTTGCTGTACCAAATGTCAACGTGTCACACACGTAAAGAGATCGCGTTGTCCTCTTTGAGCATGCTCCATGCTCTATTTGGTTTCCATGGTTTACGTGCATTATGCGAATGTGGGTCATGTTGCGAGTTTACCGTACGTAAAATTCGCGTGTGCGGAAACACAGCGTTGTCGAACATGCCGGCCCCAATGGTCCCTACTTCCGCGTGAATTCTCGTGATGGCAACGCCAGTGGCTCCTTCGTAGCACAGTGGCAGTCCACTTCAATCAATGATGTCACGGTAGCTGGCCAATCTAACGGGAATGCTCCCGAGTCAATTGAGGCGATATTGAAGTCGCCACTTTAAGGCTACGCTCGCCGTCGAAGATTGCCAGTAACTGTCGAAATGAGTTCCAGCTTCCTCTGTGCTCACCGGAATTAGATATCAACGCTTAGCGCGTACAACTTCTGAGCTCGTTCGGCGATTCTGGCATCCATAGGCCCAACAAGACGCGTCCGCATAGAAATGACAGGATGCTCGCCAGTAGGTTGTCTTGGCTTGGATATATTTGGCCTGAAGCACTAGACGGCGCACTCTCTTGTAACTTCGTCCTTACGTTATGCGCTTCATCACTTTGAACTAAGGGTACTGAAGGGACGCGAAGCCACAACGTTCTGTAATGGCGCTTGCGTTTATTGATACGTAAGATGAGAAACGCTGTTATATAACTGTCCAATATTTCCGCACTGTTCACTCAGTACGATGTGTCAAAGCCGACAAGTTGCATATGTTTTCATAGTTATCCTAATGCAAGCATTTGTTAAAAAAAATGAACAATTGCCTTCACGATTTAGGTCTTTTGCATAATGGTGTGTTCAGCTTGGTTGCCTGAGTGATTGAAGTGAAATTTAAAATATTGTCACCTGTTGGATGGGGGCGCGTCCCCCTCGTCCACAAACAATTAAAACTGGCAGTTTCAACCTGAGGCGAAGCATCGATAGCGACAGATAGGTTTAGGGTTGCACTCGATCTACCATCAACGCGGGACAGCAATACGCGCGCGCGGCATGACACGATGCGACACGCGAGACAGCTGCTGCTCATCATCATCATCATCAGCCTGGTTACGCCCACTGTAGGGCAAAGGCCTCTCCCATATTTCTCCAACAATCCAGGTCATGTACTAATTGTGGCCATGCCGTCCCTGCAAACTTCTTAATCTCATCCGCCCACCTAACTTTCGGCCGCCCCCTGCTACGCTTCCCTTCCCTTGGGATCCAGTCCGTAACCCTTAATGACCATCGGTTATCGTCCCTCCTCATTACATGTCCTGCCCATGCCCATTTCTTTTTCTTGATTTCAACTAAGATGTAATTAACTCGCGTTTGTTCCCTCACCCAATCTGCTCTTTTCTTATCCCTTAACGTTACACCTATCATTCTTCTTTTCATAGCTCGTTGCGTCGTCCTCAATTTGAGTAGAACCCTTTTCGTAAGCCTCCAGGTTTCTGCCCCGTAGGTGAGTACTGGTAAGACACAGCTATTATACACTTTTCTCTTGAGGGATAATGGCAACCTGCTGTTCATGATCTGAGAATGCCTGCCAAACGCACCCCAGCCCATTCTTATTCTTCTGATTATTTCTGTCTCATGATCCGGATCCGCAGTCACTACCTGCCCTAAGTAGATGTATTCCCTTACGACTTCCAGTGCCTCGCTGCCTATTGTAAACTGCTGTTCTCTTCAGAGACTGTTAAACATTACTTTAGTTTTCTGCAGATTAATTTTTAGACCCACTCTTCTGCTTTGCCTCTCCAGGTCAGTGAGCATGCATTGCAGTTGGTCTCCTGAGTTACTAAGCAAGGCAATATCATCAGCGAATCGCAAGTTACTAAGGTATTCTCCATTAACTTTTATCCCCATTTCTTCCCAATCCAGGTCTCTGAATACCTCCTGTAAACACGCTGTGAATAGCATTGGAGAGATCGTATCTCCCTGCCTGACGCCTTTCTTTATTGGGATTTTGTTGCTTGCTTTATGGAGGACTACGGTGGCTGTGAAGCCGCTATAGATATTTTTCAGTATTTTTACATATGGCTCGTCTACACCCTGATTCCGTAATGCCTCCATGACTGCTGAGGTTTCGACAGAATCAAATGCTTTCTCGTAATCAATGAAAGCTATATATAAGGGTTGGTTATATTCCGCACATTTCTCTATCACCTGATTGATAGTGTGAATATGATCTATTGTTGAGTAGCCTTTACGGAATCCTGCCTGGTCCTTTGCGTGACAGAAGTCTAAGGTGTTCCTGATTCTATTCGCGATTACCTTAGTAAATAGCTTGTAGGCAACGCACAGTAAGCTGATCGGTCTATAATTTTTCAAGTCTTTGGCGTCCCCTTTCTTATGGATTAGGATTATGTTAGCGTTTTTCCAAAATTCCGGTACGCTCGACGTTATGAGGCATTGCGTATACAGAGTGGCCAGTTTCTCTAGAACAATCTGCCCACCATCCTTCAACAAATCTGCTGTTACCTGATCCTCCCCAGCTGCCTTCCCCCTTTGCATATCTCCCAACGCTTTCTTTACTTCTTCCGGCGTTATCTGTGGGATTTCGAATTCGTCTAGACTATTTTCTCTTCCATTATCGTCGTGGGTGCCACTGGTACTGTATAAATCTCTATAAACTCCTCAGCCACTTGAACTATCTCATCCATATTAGTAATAATATTGCCGGCTTTGTCTCTTAACGCACACATCTGATTCTTGCCAATTCCTAGTTTCTTCTTCACTGTTTTTAGGCTTCCTCCGTTCCTGAGAGCATGTTCGATTCTATCCATATTATACTTCCTTATGTCAGCTGCCTTACGCTTGTTGATTAACTTCGAAAGTTCTGCCAGTTCTATTCTAGCTGTAGGGTTAGAGGCTTTCATACATTGGCGTTTCTTGATCAGATCTTTCGTCTCCTGCGATAGTTTACTGGTATCCTGCCTAACGGAGTTACCACCGACTTCCATTGCACACTCCTTAATGATGCCCACAAGATTGTCGTTCATTGCTTCAACACTACGCTCCCCTTCTTGAGTTAAAGCCGAATACCTGTTCTGTAGCTTGATCTGGAATTCCTCTATTTTTCCTCTTACCGCTAACTCATTGATCGGCTTCTTATGTACCAGTTTCTTCCGTTCCCTTCTCAGGTCTAGGCTAATTCGAGTTCTTACCATCCTGTGGTCACTGCAGCGCACCTTGCCGATCACGTCCACATCTTGTATGATGCCAGGGTTAGCGCAGAGTATGAAGTCTATTTCACTTCTAGTCTCGCCGTTCGGGCTCCTCCACGTCCACTTTCGGCTATCCCGCTTGCGGAAGAAGGTATTCATTATCCTCATATTATTCTGTTCCGCAAACTCTACTAATAACTCTCCCCTGATATTCCTAGTGCCTATGCCATATTCCCCCACGGCCTTGTATCCAGCCTGCTTCTTGCCTACCTTGGCATTAAAGTCGCCCATTAGTATAGTGTATTTAGTTTTCACTCTACCCCTCGCCGATTCCGCGTCTTCATAGAAGCTTTCGACTTCCCGGTCATCATGACTGGATGTAGGGGCGTAGGCCTGTACAATCTTCATTTTGTACCTCGTATTCAGTTTCACAACAAGACCTGCCACCCTCTCGTTAATGCTATAGAATTCCTGTATGTTACCAGCTATATTCTTATTAATCAGGAATCCGACGCCCAGTTCTCTTCTCTCCGCTAAGCCCCGGTAGCACAGGACGTGCCCGCTTTTTAGCACTGTATATGCTTCTTTTGGCCTCCTAACTTCACTGAGCCCTATGATATCCCATTTACTGCCCTCTAAGTCCTCCAATAGCACTGCTAGACTCGCCTCACTAGATAACGTTCTAGCGTTAAACGTTGCCAGGTTCATATTCCAATGGCGGCCTGTCCGGAGCCAGTGATTCTTAGCACCCTCTGCTGCATCGCAGGTCTGACCGCCGCCGTGGTCAGTTGCTTTACAGCGGCTGGGGCCTGAGGGCCGGGGTTTGATTGTGTTGTTCATATAGGAGGTTGTGGCCAAGTACTGCACCAGTGTGGCCAATCCTGCTCTGGTGAGGGAGTGCGTTACCGGTTCTGGTCACCGGGATCAGGCCACACTCCAGGCCTGTTTATGCAATTTTATCAACACGCGGATTTTTTTTTTAATCCGGTGGAAAATTGCCGGCACCGGGATTCGAACCACGGACCTCTTGCACGCGAGGCGGGTGTTCTACCTCTACGCCACCGCTGCACCGCCAGCTGCTGCTACACAGCAGGAACTGCCATACCTGCCCCCCTCCCCCCCCCCCCGTATCTATGCGTGTATATAGTCATGCAGGCGCGACCAGGCTCGTTGGAAGTGACGCCAACGGCGTCTCGCGAGATGAGAATGAAATGAAACCTTCGGCGTTTGCTCGGCCCCTAGTGAAGGATATTAGACAGGCTCAGTTTAATGCTTGTTGTCTCAGACCAGTGCGTGCACTATGGTGTCGTCTGCATAGAGCTGCTGCTGCTCAGGGACTATAATTGTGTGTCACACACCGTAGGCGCATTTGGCAGGAATGGGACGGGGCAAAGTATGGCGAACCCCCCCCCCCCCCCCCTCCACGCCATGTTGAAAGAGGGCGGCTTTTTGCGGCACGTTCGAAAATCCAAGAGTACGACAGCTAATAGAAAATTTTCTTGTGAGGTCATTAGCCACGTAAGCAATCTATTTCGTTATTACGTATCCCACTGTTTGGGCAGTGAGGATTGTCTTTGGTGCCTCGCCGCCAAGAGATGAAGCAGACGACGTACGGAGTGAGCCATACACGCTGGCGTTGCGGAGTTGAATTGAATTGAATTTATTTCCATATTGAATGGGGGAAAGGTCAAAAGGCTTTTTGGAAACTGCCCAGAGCATCTGGCTCACTCTAGGCAGTTTCCGCCATAACAGATTTCACGTTGCGCTTCTTGCATCTGGCCCAGTGTACTGGGACCGTAAAAACACGTTTGAAGACACAAAATATCCTTCCTATATCTAACCTATGGGTTAGTGGGATATTCAAGTATTATAATCAGCCACGCTGAACGATGGCGTGTCTTGTGGCCTTAAATTGTTGGATTATCAAGTACTGGAACTATTGAATCTTTATCTGGGGCATTCATTTTTAGGTTTTGCGCATTTAAAAAAAGGCACCTGTGGCAGATTGCATAATTTTTATCCTTGAGCTAGATTATTCGGAGAGGCGGACGCTGCTAGCACGAGTAATCGAAGCACATATGTAACTAATTACCACTAATTCACGAATGAACTTATTGTTTAATTACTTTACCCCAAACATTGCCATTTGCGAATTGCAGCAGGTGAGTTTACGTGACGTATTTCGTTGAAATGTATTTCCTGGTGGACACCAACTTCGAGATTTTATTTCCCAAAGTTTGGCACGAAAAACATTTGCTTTGCAGTTACTTTTGTGCTCCAATGCATAAAAGAGCGTTGTGTTAAAAAGGTACGTGGCACGACAGTGAATCTTTAGAACAGTTTGAGGACGCATATCTCTAACTGGTGGCGTTGTGGAAATTCATTGCGGGTTAGCTAACGTTAGCTAAGCTGTCCAAGGAAAATATTATAAAAGAAGAACACATTGCAGGATACGATCTTAAGACCTACGATGTTAGGCCTTCAGATTGACTACCGAGCAGTGTACATTTTACAGATGTATGTTGCACCATGTCTTACACATCATTATTTTTTTTCGTGAACAACTTGGCTAACGTTAGCCGGCACTCGCAGTGTATGCAGAAAGGCTTGTTGAATTTCACCGAGTATTCACCACTTGTCCAATATATGTTGGGGACATCGACCTTCAGGAATGTCGACAGTTCGCTCAGTTGTGGCAGCGGTTGATCATTGTGGCAGCGGTTGTCCTTTGCGGTCTTTCTGCATTCTTCTGTCGCGTTTTTGTCTTGTGCTTCGTGCGTTGTGAACACGACACTGTAGGGTCTGTGCAGAGCCATCAGAATACCACTGCAAGGATGCATTGCATTTTTTTTATTGGCATGTGTCACTTTTGAAGCTGTCTATTGGCATTACCTTTATACGTTTTCAATGTTACAGTTACACTAGCACAAGTTCCCTAGCAGAAGCAAAATAAAAATAAACTAGAGAGATTTATTATTTTGAGGCAATGAGCGCCATATCCTTGGTGATATATATAGCAAAAGAGCGAACTGTAAAAGTAATTTATGCGCTTTGAAAATATTTACTGAAGATCTGGTTTCTCCCCATTCTTGCGCGTTGTACAAATAATTTGGCTGCTTTTGCTAGTTTCCTTGGTAAACGGTGCTACGCACGGTGTTTATATTTCATTAAGTACGCTCATAAGCAAAAATACACCCTTTTGCCACACAGCAATAAACGTCATCTGTCTTGTCCGCATTTGCTTTCTTTAACGTGGCGAGTCCGGTACTTCCAAGTCACGAACGACATGCCGATTATCAGCATTCGACTATATCAGCATGTCGATTATTGTTGTGTTGCAAATATACGCCCCGAAGGGTGTACATTTCCTTAAGGGGGTAGGAAACGTGTTTTGAGTGACAAGCGATAAATCTTTATTCTATGCGGGTTCATTGCAGCCCTTGTGGAAAGTTACCTATTCAATCATAACAAGGCGTGATGCTGTCGTTATTCGAAATGTTTCGCTGACTCCAAAAAAAAGTAAAAAAAAAAAACTGCAGGAGGCGCGAACGTCAACTTCCATGAAATTGTGGCTAATTTTTTTGTGGAATGCAGAAGTGAAACTATCGCGTACGTGTTCTAACTGCAACGTTGTAAATATTTACTGCACCCTCGCTTTTCCCCGATTTTCATTGGTCATATCAGGCTCACAGCTTGTTTCTCCTGGTCTTTTGTGAACAATAGAAGGCGGCATGTTGATATAAATGGAAAACCTTAGGGGCACGGTATTTGTAACGTGTACACAACGTTCGAAGTAGGTCGGTTAAGTGCGCCTTCTTTTATGATATATTAGGTATGCAAGTGGACTGGAGAGTTATTAGTGTCTTTTATGAGCGGCGTAGCACTTGTATCGCTGCCCTGGCGTAGGTCCCGTTATAACTCTATAATTAAAATAACAAATTTAGCGAACACAGGAGGTAGCTACGTCAAGTTTGTGTTTTTTAATAAATGCGTGCTGATCGAATACAGCTGTTGGAAATACAGCTTTACAGAAATATTTAAGAACATCTTAAGCAAGCACTAGAAACTGCCCCATTGCCCTTATCAGCTACATTTCCCAAATTTTCCAAGGGCACTCTGGATTTATAAGGAAGGGGTGCAGCATAAGTGGAATCTGTTAGATGTTTGACGTTTCCGGCTTATTAGAAGCCTTACAAGCATGTAATGAACGTTAGTCATTTTTTTCTTGGGGACCCTTTCTTGTGCGACACATATATTGGTTTCGCCTGGTTTCTTGAGTGAACTAAACGAGGGAGCTTCTTTATGTTTCGTAAGAATAAGGACGAAGTAATGTTTCGTGTGTATAGGGAAAGTTCGAAGTGGGTGGGAACATGAGGCTGTTTTAATATATTACGTAAGTTTGTGTTCTAGAGCGTTTTGACGAGCGGGGCATAATTTAATCCATTCACCTGGCCGAACCACAAAGGCCACCATAGTCAAATTTAGTTCGACTTCGGCCGGCCATCTGCTAGCCGCCTGGTTAGCTCAGATGGTAGAGCGGCTGCCTCGGAAAGGCGGGGTTCTCGGGTTCGAGGCCTGGACCGGGACAAATTTTCCTTCAAGTACGAGGCTTTTCTTTTGAGGAACTAGAATGGGTTTCCTTTGTAGCAATCTGTGATTGCGGGGATGTCTTATTTCATCTTTATTACTAGCTTCTCTCCACCTTGCGGGTTTTCGCAGAACTATTACATCACTCATCCTAACTGGAGGAGAAGTAGGAGGGGATTGTGCCGGTGCGCAGAGTAAAGTGAAGTGCATGTCGAAAAACATTGGGAGCGAAGCCACGGAGGTAAAAAGAAAAAAAAAGCAATTGTAGCAACGGATGAAGGAATGTTTTGATGTAAAAGCCTTTGCACCGAGAAATCCCATCTGTCATCCACCTATGTAAAAAAAAAAGCAACGTGTAACACATTTGCTTGCAACTTTAATATTACTATCTTTAAACACAAACGAACCCTTAAATTGACAGCGTTCAAGAAAATCAAATAAAAGGCGTGCGCTGCCTATGCAGTTCTTTAGCACAGTTTTCTACATATTAAGGTTACGTGAATTGCTTTTGATATATTAGTGAAACTTAAAGTGCAACGCCAGGAATCCTAGGTGGAACGTGTATAATCACAGCTGTGGAGTTCTTTGAAGCGTCTGGCTCCATTGAGAATGGGCAGGTCCAGGTTCCCAAGAGTACATGGATATATTTATGAAAACTAAACCTCGGTTCGTGTTTGCCATGAATACAATAAATTATTTGGGGAGAAACCAACGCCGCACGCATGTCACAGGTGACCTTGCACAATCAGAGTTGTCATCAAAGTGACGTTTGTATGCCTCATATTTCTTGCAAACTTGCGATTTCGTGTACCCACTCGCATACGCTCAAGGCTATAACCATCAGGTCACGACCTCACGCACGCTTCTTTCGCGCGAAAGTCGGCGTTTGAAACATCTGGCGCGGGCTTCAGCTGCCAGCTTCTTGCATGCTCAATTACCTAATGACAGATTGCGCTTTGAGACGCGGCGTTATAATGGACTGTCTTCAAGATGAGCCCATGTTAATCCTAAAAGATTACATGTCCCAGGAGCCCAAAAAGGCCACAACATGTTGTAACAAAAATCATCATCTGCATATTTTAAGTTAGAACAAGTGAGAGTGAGGTAAATTAAGGTGTAGTAATGTTAATTATGTTGAAGCAAAATGAATGAAGCTGAAGTGGAATAAAGTAGATTAAGGTTTGTAAAAATTAGGTGAAGGTTGATGAAGGTGGATTAGAGTGGATTAAAGCTGGTGCAGATTAGGTCACGGTGGAATAAGGTTTAATAATCTAAAGTTGCGAAGGACACCTGATAATCTATGACGTCAGGTTTCATGCACGTAACTAGTTAGGTAATTCATAACGCTTTCTCATTCAAATCACGTAATGATGCTCAAGTGACTGTCTTTTTTTGTGTGTGTCGCCCACCACAGTAGCGTAGTAGAGCTCTGGCATAGCGCTGCTGAGGTCCAGGTCATAGGTTCAAACCAGGCCTCGGCGGTGTCATTTCGATGGCAGAGAAATGCAAAAGCGCTCGTGCACATACCCTTAGGTTTAATTAATTCGTAAATTAATTCATAAACTTTTCCACTGTGGCTGGCTCGCCTTCTATTCAGATCAGGGTTTTGACATCTGCCGAACCAGAATTTATCTCTTACGTTTTTAGACTGACAGGTGGATACATTGGTGGGTAACGCCCCACCAAAGTCCACTGCACGATCAACTAACAAAAAAAGGGCCGTAGGGTGAGTCATCTATAGAGGGTAAAAGATGGTTCACCTGATCAACACTTGAGTCACTACACTGGTAAAAGCCCATTATTAGACAGCTATACCATAACGTTTGCAGCCCCAAATGTCAACGTGTCAAGCACGTAAAGAGATCGCGTTGTCCTCTTTTCGCATGCTCCGTGCTCTATTTGGTTTCCATGGTTTACGTGTACTACGCGAACGTGCGGTATGTTAATGAGAGTTGCAATGTGGGCTTGTTGGTAATGCATCTTGAAGGGGTGTACGGTATCACGTATAAAAGACGGGACAAAAGAAGACACGCAGGGACACCCACAGCGCTAACTTCCAACAATGTTTATTATCGAAAATCAGGTCGTACCTAACACTAAGCCAACTTGAGTCACAGCCACGTGAACAGACAAACAATCAAAGCGCAAAATTTTTCTAAGTGATACTTTAGGCCATGCGCAAAAATTTTAGCTCTTTTTCAGAGAGAACCAATGACGGTTTGCTTATACGTGAATCCCCTATGGCATCAATCTGCTCGGCGTCTACGTCTATTAAAGTTTAATGAGTGCGCACTTATTTCTACCAGTAATCCTTGTTGATTCGAAGAGAGGGGAGCACTTATGTCGCTTACAATCAAGGGAGAGAAACCCACCTGATACAAGTTTGTGTTTATTTATTTTTGTGTTCGCACAGTCTATCATTAATTCATCTGGCCGACTGTCCAACCTAATACTTCCCACACGATTAGGGTATACTTTATATAATCGATGTCTTAGAATCTCTAAACTTCTTCCTGGGTTTAACTTGGCAGCTAGGAGCCCTTTCTTTCTTTTCTGGTCTCGTTTTCCAGCACAGGTTGATTACTTTGTTCGCTGCAGAAAAAACCGCATCTGTGTTAACTCGGCGGGCAATTTTCTCTAGGTTGTGCGACAAACCGGTGGATACAAGGTATCATTGTTGGTCTTTTTTTCGCTCGGTTACTATTTCCTTCCGCATGTTCAGAAGTCATTGATTGCTGCACTTCCCTAAGTATTCCCTCTGCAACTGATGCCACAGCATGATTGGGATAACCTGCTTCATGTGACCGCATGACCTGTTGTGTGAATGCTTCGTCAGTGCAATGATGGCATGATTTAGTAAGTGTGTTAGTAAAACATATTTTCGAAATTTCTCTTTTTACCAGCCTGTATTGGGCTCAATAATATGACAGCAACGGTTTATTTGCCATGGGACTGTTACACCAGCAAGTTAGATCATCACCGAAGTTAAATTTAACATCAAGAACCTTGATTTTTTGTTTTATGGGAACTTCGCACGTAACTTCCAGTGGACAAATGCACTCGCGTATAATATTACTAACAGCTGAGCACTCTGTGTCAAAGTTTCCTAGCTTAAGATTGACAAACGCTAAAAATCATCAGCAAATCTAAATATTTTACCAGCTCTTGTATCATTGATTCGGGAGCACAGGTCTCTGTCTAGCTTAGCTAAGTACAGGTTGCTTAAAACATGCGCTAAGCAGGATCCTATACAGACCCCTTGATTTTGAAGGTAAGGAATGTCATTTCTGTGCACAAATGTTGACTTCCTGTACAAGTCTAAAAGTTCTAAACCGTATTCAATGGTTGTGCCCGCTTTCGTACTAAATCTTACAGCCCCAAATTCATCTATACATGATTGAACACAACAATTCATTTTCGCCAAAGAATAATACAGGTGTTTCACATCTGCTGAGAAGGCCTTTATTCCCGCGTTACAGTTGGCCTCTACAAAAGCTAAAACTGCCTCAGAATTTTTCCTGATGAACGGATCTTTAATCTGGAGTAGGCTAAGTTTGTCTAACAATTAGACTGCGATGGATTTCTGCCATGTGCTTTTCTCCGATACTATTACCCTGAACAGGGCACCTTGTTTGCGCGTTTTCGGGCTAAAAAATACATCGAGACTGTCATCCGTGCTTTTTCCTATGCTTTCAATACTTTACCTAGGATCATGTCACGGAACATCGCAACAGCTCTACCCTTAACTTTCGTCAGTGAAATTTTCTTGTGTTCATTGAACACGGCTCTTATTCCTTCGTTAGCTTTTTCGTTGTAGCCACGACGTGAAAATAATGCAAAGCCTCCTTTTTTGTCAGCAGGTAGGACAGACAGTGCATTTTCAAATAAGTCTGAAACAACGTGTTCCAACGGTAACTTCGAACTTTGAAGCTTACATTTCTTCAGGACATCCACGCCTTCAGAGTTCATCCTCACGCCTTCGTCTTCCGGTGCCCGTCTGGAGACCTGCCGCACGAGAGAGTGTAGCTCCGGTTTTGTACTCTTAGCTTCCATGGCGAACTTAGGTCCCCGCTCCAAGACTTGATGCACCTTTTCTGGCAGGACAAGGCCTTCGGCAATTTGGACCTTGCTACTTGTGTGGCTCGATGGCACGTGCCACTCCTTGAAACTTTCTGTCGGGAGCTGCCTCAGTTGATGTGGCCAAAGGTATTCCGTGACCTGATGTGTCAGAGCCGGGTACCTGTGAATTTGGTTATTCGACCCACTGGGCTTGTAGGTACAACGCAGTTGTGTGTGTACAGCACTGTTTGTGACTTTGTGTGTCTTCTTTCGTCCCGTCTTTTATTCGCGCGTCCGTACAGCCCCTGAAGGTACGTTATTTGGCGAGTTTTCCCTACGTACTGTTTACGTGCGCAGAAAGCGCTGTGGAACATGGCGGCAACAATGGGCCCTCCTTCTGCGTGAATTCTCGTGATGGCAACGCCAGTGGCTCTTTCGTAGCACAATGGCAGTGCACTTCGATCCATGACGTCACGCTAGCTTGCCAATCTAACGGGGATGCTCCCGAGTCAACAGCGGTGATATTGAAGTCACCATCTTTAAGGCTACGCTCGCCATCAAGGATTGCCAGTAACTGTTGAAATGAGTTCATGCTTCCTCTGTGCTCACTTGAATTATTACATATCAACGCTTACCGCGTACAACTTATGAAGGTGTTCGGCGATTCCAGCGTCCATAGGTCTAACAAGACGCATTGGCATAAAAACGGCACGGTGGTCGCTAGTAGGTTGTCTTGTCTTGGATGTGTTTGGCTCGAAGCACAAGACGGCGCACTCTCTTGTAACGTCTTGCTTAGATTATGCGCTCCCTCATTTTGAAGCAAAAGGTATCGAAGGGACGCGAAACCATAACGTTCTGTAATGGCGCTTGCGTTTATCGATACGTAAAGTGAGAAACGCCGTTATATAACTGTTCAATATTTCCACACTATACACTCAGCGTCATGTGTCAAAGCCGGCAAGTTCCTTAGGCGTTGTAAGTTATCTTAATGCACCAATTTGTTTAAGAAAATAAACAATTGGCTTCATAATTTAGGTCTTCCGCGTAATTGTGTGTTCTGCCTGCTTGCCTGATTGATTGAGGTGAAATTGAAGATATTGTCACCTATTGCGCGTGGGCCTCTTCCACAAACGAAAACTGGCAGTTTCATCTTGAGGCGAAGCATTAGAAGCGCTAGCAAGGTTTAGCGTTGCGCTCGAGTTACCATCACGGCGTCACAGGAATACGCGTACGCGACAAGACACGATGTAACACGGGAGACAGCTGATGCTGCACAGCGGGAACTGCTTCCCCGTTGACAGAATCTATGCGTGTATATAGCAATACAGGCACGACCAGGACCGTCGGTAGTGACGCTAATGGCGTCTCGAGAGATGAGACGGACTGAAAACCTTCGGCGTTTGCTCGGCGCCTAGTGATGGAGGTTAGACAGGTTAAGTTTAATGCTTACCCTCTCAGACCAGCGTGTGCACTATGGTGTCGTCTGCATAGAGCTGCTCGTCAACAACTCTGATTGTGTGTCGCACACAATAGGCGCTTTTGGCAGAAGACGGGCGGGGCAAGGTGTGGCATCCCCCCCCCCCCACCCCTACACAATTTTGAAAGCGGGCGCTTTTGTCTGCACGTTGGAAAATCCAACAGCTAATACCGAATTTTCTTTGCCAATGCATCAGGCGGGTAACTAATTTTGCTTCTTATCACGCAGTGAGAATTGTCCTTGGTGCCTCACCGCGAAGAGCTGTAGCAGGCGACTAAAGGAGTGCGCCAGATACGCTGGCGTTGCGCAGAAGGCTGGCGCTGGGCAGTTCCCACCGTAAAACATTTAACGATGCGCTTCGTTCGTCCTGGCCATTGTATAGGGACCGTAAAATTATGTTTGAAGACCCAAGATTAGCTTCCTATATCTAACCTATGGGCGAGGGATTCTGAACCATTATAATCAGCCGCGCTGAACATTGGCTGTGTTAATATATTCCGTATGCTTGTGCTCTTCAGCATTTTGAGCGTGTGTAATGAAGAAGGCGTAATTTAACACGTTGACCTGGCAGAACAAGAAAGGCCACCATAGTCAATTTTAGTTCGACTT
This sequence comes from Dermacentor albipictus, assembly GCF_038994185.2. Classification (NCBI taxonomy): domain Eukaryota; kingdom Metazoa; phylum Arthropoda; class Arachnida; order Ixodida; family Ixodidae; genus Dermacentor; species Dermacentor albipictus. Next base: position 711,121 of record NW_027225599.1, read on the forward strand.
TGCCGGACCATCGACTAGCCGCCTGGTTAGCGCATGTGGTAGAGTGGCTACCCCGTAAAGGCGGTATTTCCGGGTTCGAGACCCGGATCGGGACGAATTTTTCTTCAGCTGCGAGGCTTTTCTTTCGAGGAACTAGAATGAGTTTCCTTCGTAGTAATTGCTCTGATTGCGTGGATGTCTCACTTCATCTTTATTACTTACTTCTCTCCACCTTGCGGGTTTCCGCAGAACTATTACGTCCCTCATCCTAAATGGAGGTGGAGGAGGGGATTATGCCAGTGCCCAGAGTAAAGTAAGAAAATTGAATGTCGAAAAAATTTGGAGCGAGGCCGCTAATGAAAAAAAATGGCTGTGGCTTAGGTAAGGTTAAGCCCAGGATGCGAAGCATACTAGCCTTTATTTTAGTTGTTGAACCACTGTTTAGCCTGGTGAACTGCTGTTGCTTGGCTATATTTGGTTCGGCTAGACGAAGAAACAACTCATGCATTACTTCTTCGCCTTCAAGAGTGGAACGCGACAGCGTTCCCGTCGACCCGCCAAGGGGTGTAAGACAATGGGCTACAGGGCAGCGACTACGCGCCCCGCATTGGACGCGGTGAGCGTCGAGCAAAGCAGCGTTCGGCGCGGCAACGAAATGTGCGCCTGAGCAAGAGACGCACGCCTTAGAAACAGCGCGTTTCTAAGGCAACACCGCATTCACTAGAGGCGCTTTTGTACCGCTTTGAAGCGTTGTACTCGTGGCTCAGTGGTAGCGTCTCCGTCCCACACTCCGGAGACCCTGGTTCGATTCCCACCCAGCCCGTCTTGCAAGAGTTGAGCCAAAGCCACTTCTCCTCTGTCGTGACGTCACGGTGTCATGTGATTTCATGGTCACCGCCGCGCCTGAGGAGCTGGGTTGAGCCCTCGTAATATGCTTCGCATAAAAAACAACAAATATAGCAAGGAATGAAGGAACGTTTTATGTAAAAGCCATTGCGTAAATAAGCCCCATCCATCATCAACCTACGTCAAAAAAAGCAACGTGGAACATGAACGCTTGGAACTTATAACTTACAACCTTTATACGTGAACGAACACATAAACTGTCTGTGTTCAAGAAAATAAATTAAAAGGCGTGCGCTGCCTACACAGTTCTTAAGCACAGTTTTCAAAACATTAAGTTTGCGCGACTTGTTGTTAATATATTAATAAAAATTCCGGTGCAACACCAGGAATCCTAGGTGGAATGTGTATAATGACAGCTGTGGTATTCTTGGAAGCATCTGCTCCATGAACGTTGCGGGAATAAGAGTCCTGACCAGAAAGTACGTTGACATATGAAAAACCAAACCCCGGTTCCTGCCTGCCATGAATACGTTAAATTATTTGGAGAGGAACCAACGCTGCACGCACTTCACGAGTGACCTTGCGCAATTATCAATGTGACGTTTCTATGCCTCACATCTCTAGCAAATCCGCGATTTCATGGACACACTCGCACACGCCCAGAGATATAACCATCAGGTCACGACCGCACGCACGCTTCTTGTGCGCCCAAGTCGCCGTTTCAGACATCTGGCGCGGGCTTCACCTGCCAGCTTCTGGCAATCTAAGTTACCTTGTGACAGATTGCGCTTTGAGACGCAGCGTTATACTCGACGCTCTCCAAGATGGGCACGTATTGATACTAAGAGATTGTATGTCCCACGAGGCAGAAATGTCCGCAACAAGTGGTAACAAAGATCATCATCAGTCTCTTGTAAGTTGGAACAACCAGAGTAAGGTAACTTAAGGTGAAGTAAAGTGAATCAAGTCTAAGTAAAGTGAATGAAAACTAAGTTGAATAAAGTAGATTAAGATTGGTAAAAATTAGAGCAATGTGGATGAAGATCGATTAACGTGGATTAAAGCAGGTGCACATTAGGCCAAGGTGGATCAAGGTTTATTAATGTAAAGTTGTGAAGGACACTTGATAATCTGGGACGTTACGTGTCATGCACGTAACCAGCTAGGTAATTCATAACGCTTTCTCGTTCAAATCACCCAAGGATGCTTCAGTGAATGTCATTTATTTTGTGAAGCCCACCACACTAGCGTAGTAGAGCTCTGGCCTAGCGCTGCTGAGGTCCAGGTGACAGGTTCAATGCAGGCCACGGTGCTGGCATTTCTATGGCGGCGAAATGCAAGAGTGCTCGCGCACATTCACTTAGGTGCCCGGTAAGGAACTCGATGAGGTCAAAATTCGGAATTTCTTCGACTGTGGCTGGCGCACCTTCTAAGCAGATCAAGGTTTTGACACCTGCAGCCCCGGAATTCTTTTAATATTTTTTTGACTGACAGGTGCCTAGAGAGTGGGTGACGCCGACCTATAAGGCCATTGCACTATCAACAAACAAAAAAAAGAGGGGGGGGGAGAGGTGCGTCATCTATAGAAGTCATAAGATCCTTCCCCTCATCCATAACTGAGTCACTACCCTCAGAAAACCCCGTTATTACACGGTTTTACCATAGCGTTTGCTGTAGCAAATGTCAACGTGTCACGCATGTAAAGAGATCGCGTTGTCGTCTTTGCGCATGCTCCATACTCTATTTGGTTTCCATGGCTTACGTGCATTACGCGAACGTGGGTCATGATGCGAGTTTACGGTACGTAATATTTACGTGCGCCGAAACACAGCGTTGTCGAATATTGCCGCCCCCATGGGCTCTGCTTTCGTGTGAATTCTCGTGATGGCAACGCCAGTGGCGCTTTCGTAGCACAGTGGCAGTGCACTTAGATCCATGACGTCACGGTAGCTGGCCGATCAAACGGGGATGCTCCCGAGTCAATTGCGGCGATATTGAAGTCGCCACTTTAGGTCTATGCTCGCCATCGGAGATTGCCAGTAACTGTTGAAATGAGTTCACGCTTCCTCTGTGCTCCCCTCAATTTTTATACTTCTGAGGTCGTTCGGTGATTCCAGCATTCATAGGCCCATCAAGACGCGTCGAAATGGAAACGACATGACGGTCACCAGTAGGTTACCTTGGTTTGGATATGTTTAGCGCGAAGCACTAGACGCGCACTCTCTTGTAACGCCTTCCTTACGTTATGCTCTCCCTCAATTTGTACTAAAGGTATGGAAGGGACGGGAAACCATAACGTTCTGTAATGGCGCTTGTGTTTATCGATATGTAAGGTGAGAAACGCTGTTATATAACTGTCCATTATTTCCTCACTGTTCACTCGGTGTGATGTCTAAAAGCCGACAAGTTGTATAGGCTTTGAAAGTTATCGTAATGCACCAATTTGTTTTAAAAAATAAACAATTGCCTTCATGATTTAGGTCTTCCGCATAATGGTGTTTTCTGCTTGCTTGCCTGACTGATTTTAGGGAAACTGAAAACATTGGCACCTGTTGCGCGTCCGCCTCTTCCAGAAACGCAAACTGGCAGTTTCACCCTGAAGCGAAACATTTAAAGGGATAGGAAGGTCCAGCATTGCGCTCGAGCTACCATCATGGCGTCACAGCAGTACGCGTACGCGACAATACACGATGTGGCACGCGAGACAGCTGATGCTGCACAACGGGAACTGCGACCCCCTTGATAGAACGTATGCGTGTATATAGCAATACAGGCGTTACCAGGACCGTCGGTAGTGACGCTGACGGCGTCGCGCGAGATTAGACGTACGGCGAACCTTCGGCGTTTGTTCGGCGGCGAGTGAAGGAGATGAGACAGGTTCAGTTTAGTGCTTACTGTCAGAGACCAGCACGTGCACTACGGCGTCGTCTGCAGAGAGCTACTCGTCAACAACTCTAATTGTGTGTCGCACACAATAGGCACATTTGGCAGAAGACGGGCGGGGCAAAGTATGGCATATCCCCCCCCCCCCCCGCAATTTTGAAAGTGGGCGCTTTGGTCTGCACGCTGGAAAATCCAACAACAGCTGAGACCAAATTTTCTTTGTGAATCCTTTAGCCACGTAAGCAATATTTTTCTTTATAGCGCATCGACCACATACAGGCTGGGAGTAGGCTGGCGCTGGGCAGTTCCTGCCATGAGATTTCATGTTTCGCTTCTTGCATCTTGCCTAGTGTACTGGAATCGTGCAACCATATTCGGAGACACAAAATTTGCTTCCTATATCCAACCTACGGACGAGGGATTCTAAAGTATTATAATCAGCTTCGCACAACGATGGCGTGCCTTGTGGCATGAAATTTTTGGATTAACGAGTACCGCAACTATTGAATCTGTATCAGGCGTGACCATTTTAAATTTTACGTATTAAACAAAAAAGAAGGCACCCGTGGCCGATTCCAAAATTCTTATCCTTGAGTTGGATTATTCGGAGAGGCGGACGTTACTAGCCCGAGTAATCGAAACACAATCTATGTAACTAATTAACCGTAATTCACTAATGAACTTTTTGTTTACTTACTTTACCCCACATATTGTCATTTCCGAATTGTAGCCGGTGAGTTTGCAGGACGTATCTCGTTGAAATGTATTTCTTCGAGGCCAATAATTTCGACACTTCATTTTGCAAAGTGTGGGACGAAGTAAACGGGCTTGCCAGTTACTGTTGTGCTCCAGTGCGTAAAAGAGTATTTTTTTAAAAGTAGATGGCATAACAGTGCATATTTAGGCCAGTTTGAGGACGCATATCTCCGAACTGGTGGCGTTGTGGAAATTCATTCCGAGATGGCCCGCTTTGCTACTTCGCCGGCTACAATTACTAAATTGCAATATCTGCACTAAAGTAAAAAATCTAAAAGATAAATAGGTATTTTATGGGTTATTTGTTGAATATATGTTGAAAGTGGCCAAAATGTATTCCACAGCCTTTCACTGCGATGTCTGTCGGGGCACTCGAGTGGCGTATAGCCGTTAAATTCAGCCAATGAATCAGTCAGTCAATCAATTCATCTATCAATCTATCGAGCAATGAATCATTCGGGCATCCTTCTTGGGCGTTTGTTTTTCTCGTCACCGGGAAGCCTTCCTATGGTGAACCAGGAATTTCGACGGACCCCATGTAACAATCTAAAAAAAATAAAACAAAATGAAAACAAAGCTTCACACTGAAGAAACTGCGGGGCACACAGGAGCATGGTCTCAGAAAGGCCGTATATGCAGTGTCGATCCCGGGCCTCATAGCGTAGCTGACAAGAATTGAAAGCTGGAAGACGAAACGAAGCCATAAGAATAAACGGCTACGTGACGGACGATGGGCGAATGGTTCGCTAATCTACCCGCTAGGAGTTACGTCAACTCAGCTTTCCACATACAGTCACCGGAATGCGTGGACAATAAGTGGATATCACTCGCGCCATCTTTTGCTACCTTGCACGGTGGCGGGGTTCTTCCTGCAGCAAATTTAAGAAGTACCGAGGCTCCCTGTAGACTACTTTCCGCTGAAGCCTGTCAGTCCTGAGGATCTCGTTAATCCTATTGCTATGACAGGTCGGAGCATTGAACTCACCAAACAGGGTCTCGCTATCACAAGATAATAGCTTCACGCAAATGCAGTAGACTAGCACTTCACTACGACACACGCTGATGGCGACGATGGTGATGAAAGTTTAGGGATGCACGGAGAAAGAAGGAATGAAGGAAGGAAGGATATCCCGGGGAAGCAGAAATGTTGCTTAGTAACGCGAAAGGCTGGGAAAGTCAGTTTTGCATCAAGGTCACAGCAGAGCGAAGTAAAACGTACACACAAACAAAGGGGCAAACGGGGGCAAGCGCTAATTTCCAACTGTCGGCGTTTGTTCACTGACCTTATTTCTAGACACAGAGCCAAATTCGTGACTTGACAAAAAGCAAAACACAAAAAACGAGAACAGCAAATTGAGAAAACAATACTACACAAAAAGGAAAAGCACGAAAGCAGCATATATGCGTCCATGTCATTGGTTTATTTTTTGTTAGTTGGTTTTGTTGTTTAATGCGTCACGATCTTCCCTCTATGTCTATCATCATCATCACCACCACCACCACCACCACTACCATCATCATCATCATCATCGTTAGCATCATCATCATCATCATCATCATCATCATCCTCAGCCTGATTACGCCCACTGCAGGGCAAAGGCCTCTCCCATACTTCTCCAACTACCCCGGTCACGTACTAATTGTGGCCATGTTGTCCCTGCAAACTTCTTAACCTTTCCCGCCCACCTAACTTACTTCCGCCTCCTGCTACGCTTCCCTTCCCTTGGAATCCAGTCCGTAACACTTAATGACCATCGGTCATCTTCCCTCCTCATTACATGTCCTGCCCATGACCCCATTTCTTTTTCTTGATTTCAACCAAGATGCCATGAACTCGCGTTTGTTCCCACACCCAATCTGCTATTTTCTTATCCTTTAACGTTACACCCCACATTTTTCTTTCCATAGCTCGCTGCGTCGTCCTCAATTTAAGCAGAACCCTTTTCGTAAGCCTCCAGGTTTCGAAAATGGTTCATACATGGGGCAAATAAACCAAAGCCGATAGTTGGAAGTTAGCGCTTGTCCGCGTGAGTCTGTTTGTGTATGTGTTTTAAGTTACGCTGTTTTGACCTCGTCTGCGGAGTGGTTCCAATGTGATAACTTCACTACGGCACTCGAGAAAAAACGCCTTTAGCGAAACACCCTTCATGTCCAGGTTTTACCGTTTGATTAGTAGATGTTCATTGGCTGTCTCGCCTTTTCTTTGTACATATTTTTCCTCGCAATCTGAATGTGCGTGGTAACCATCGCTTCAATAATTCCTTACTAGAAGGTCAGACAGTGACTCAGTCGAACTTTATTCACTCCATGAATTGATTGACTCATGAGACAATTAGTAAGTTTCTGTTACGGTCGTTGTGATAAGACATCGGGTGAACAAGCGATCTGTTTTAACCTTCTGCAGTGTCAAAGTGGTTATATTCATTTTTTATTAGCATACCTTGCGTGTATAGAGGACACAATTTCAATGTTAAAGTCCACAGGCGATAGAAAAAGGCTAAGCGGCGACAATCTCTGTAGCGCAACCGTCTGTCGTGTTTTTACTGAAGGGGCGTACGAGATGCCATTTTTTGATTGAAGTCAACTAAGGTATTGATGTTGACGAGCCGAATTTCGCCCCAGTTCGTGATGCATGTTGAACTGCGCTGACGCTCGTTAGACTGCACCAAAGGAAGGCGAGGAACTGACTGTGAGCTCAATACCTCACTGCTTCACCCTCAATGGAGGAGGAGGAGGAGGAGGAGAAGGAGGATTTCCCGGTGCGGAGAGCCAAGCAAGGCAATCGAATCTTGTGAAGATGGGCGTGGGGCCGAAAAGGAAAAGAAAGACATGTGAAGTAAACAATGAAGAAATTAAACTTAAAAACGTGTAACAGAAATAAACACTTACAAATTATAACTTACAAGCTCGAAACACAAAGAAATACTTACAGTCACAGCGTTTAAAATAGTAAAATAAAAAAAAATTAAATTATTGGGTTTTACGTGCCAAAACCACTTTCTGATTACGAGGCACGCCGTAGTGGAGTACTCAGGAAATTCCGACCACCTGGGGTTCTTTAACGTGCACCTAAATATAAGTACACGGGTGTTTTCGAATTTCGCCTCCATCGAAATGCGGCCGCCATAGCCGGGATTCAATCCCACGCCTTCGTGCTCTGCAGACCAACACCATAACCACTGAGTAACCATGGCGGGTAGTAAACTAAAAGGCTTATGCCACATACGAAGTGCTTCGTAACAGCTTTATAAATAATAAGGGTGTGAAGTGTGTTATAGAAATACAAATGAAGTTTTAGGTGAAAAGCTTGGATAGCTAGGCGGTATGTGCGCAATGACAGATATTGAAAATCTTTGAAGCATCCGACTCCAACAACAATTTTCCATCTCCCTTATCTCTATACCTTAAGTTGTTTATGGAAAACTAGCCCCGAGTCCTGCTTGCTATGAATTTGTAGAATTATTAGTGAAGAACAAAACTCCATTTTCTATAAACAAAGTGTTTTCTACGCTTTGAGAGGTGATTTCTCACAATATGTTGCAATTATGTGCTATGTGTGCCGTTCCCCTTACCAGCGAGCTTACGCGTACGGGTCTGCCAACCGGTACCTCGAGCGTCACTGTCTCAAGGACCAGTTCCGCGTGATCAAGGACCAGTGACCGCGTCTGGTCACAAGAGGCGCGTCGCCTCGGAGACAGCGTCACAAACGCTAGCTGTCGCGAGAAAAGAATGCGAAGACGCCGTCTTCACCCCCGGTAACATCGCGCGGTGGTACCTCACCGATGTACGGCATTTACTGCTGTGTTAAGCGGGAGGCACGTGGTGCCATTTTGCATGCGATCCCTCGTACGGCGTGTGGGGCTCCGAGTTGCTACATGCGAAGATATGGGACTTATGGCACGAGCGAACATTTAAAACTTGGTCAAATCTTAGCAGAGCCAACTGTTCACATATGCGGCAGAATACTCGTGATGTGATGATGGTGACATCTCGACAACTCGGCGCACGCACAACACGGGGGGTGATCTTGCCCACTCAGAGTTATCGAAGTGAAGTTTCTGTACCTCGCGTCTCTTATAAAGGTGTAATTTCGTGCGCACAGTAGCACGCGCACAAAGCTGTAACCAGCAGGTCACAACCCCACGCATGCTTCCTTCACGCCAAAGTCGCTCTTTGAAATATCTGGCGCGGGTGTGAGGTGCCATCTTCCAGCATTCTTCATTCCCTTCTTGACAGCAAGCGATTTGAGACAGTGCGTTGTACTGCTCTGTCTTCAAGATCATTACGCCATATGTGTCCCGTCAGCCAGCAAATCCGGCGTTGTGCGCAACGAATCGTACGAAAAAAATGATCATGAACGTCTTATAAGAGAGAATAATTCAGAGCAAGGTTAAATTAGGTGGCTTAAAGTGAACTAAGCTGAAGTAAACGAAGGCGAATAAACTGCATTAAAGTGGATTAAAGTGGATTAAGATTGGTTCAAATTGGAGCAACGAGGAATATAACGGACTAATGTAGATGAAAGTGGATTAAGGAGGATTCATAATGACCATTATCAGCCTATTTCATGTTCACTGTTGGCCGAAAGCCTCGCCCTGCGATCTCCAATTACAACTTAGACCAAGGGGAATTAAGCATGATTGGTGAAGGACACGTGGCAATCTATGCCATCGACTATCGGGGTCGTTACTTATTAGAGAAGTCACAATGCTTTCGTATTCAAATCATGTAAATATACTTAAGTAAACTTTTTTTCGTAGCCCACCGCAGTAGCACACTAGAGCCATGGCGTTGCGCACATGAGGTCCAGGTCGCAGCTTCAGTCCAGGCCACTGCGGTCTCTTTTCGATGGTGGTGAGCTGCAGTCCCTTTGCTGATATCGTTCTTTCCGCGCGTGCTACGTTCGCTAAAGCTCTCACCTGCGTTCTAACGGCGCCCAGGTAAGCGCCAATCAAAACTCGCGCAATCATCACAACGCGCTCGCTTGCCCCGAGGAGTGTGTAGCTCCAACGACCGCTCAGCGGGGTTCAATTGGACAATCATACTTTTTGGTTTATACACCCATTTTTTACACTCATGACCTCAGGGCACTTCCTTCCCATTCGTTGCGCAGTCACGTGGCCAGTTACGCACACACTAGGCGCACCTTTAGTAAGCCATAAACGAGGAGTAGCCGTAGCTTCGGGGATGCGTGCTTGTCTCTTACCACAGAGGACCGGCTTTGATTTCCCACCGACACCCAAATTTATGAATGTCTCTTTTCAAGGAAATTAATTTAGCTTGTTTACAGGAACCTCCCTGAGAAACTTGACGTCCATTCAAGCATTTCTTCATGAAATTTTAGGGTTTGCGGCTTCGGTCATTTTTGGGACAACTCGTTGCGAACAGCAGTGGCTTTTGTGCCTCCTGGTACACATAATGCTATTGCATTAAAAACAACAAAAACAACAACAACATCAAGGTGGATGGCCTCATTAAGCGGCGAACGAATATCAAATCAAAAAAATGGCTATACTTAGAAGGTGACAGAAGCTTTACGCGATAAAGAAGGGACTGTGAGGTCGCGCCCCATTTTTCGAAAAAGTTCGCTGCTTGGCCATTTGTTGAAGATTGTCTTCGTCAAATGTGGTTTATTGACGGCTGACAAGCTGTGGGATTCGTCACTGCCGATTGAGAAGCGAGATATCAGCGCCGCACAATAGGCGCCCCGAGTCTTCAGCCAAGCTTACAGTCTTCTCCTTGCATAAGTCTTTCATCGCTCTGGTCGGCTTGTTTTCATTACCCGTTGTACGATCAAATAATGTCGCCGAAGCCAACGCTTCGGCAAGGGTACTCGCCCTCATCAGCGCAGCAGCTGCGTCTCTTTGCCACAAGTTTATGTACGCTTAACTCACTCTCTCCCACCCTCTGTGAGGGAAGAGGAGGAGGAGAATATGTGTGCGCAGAGTGACTTAAGGAAAGGGAATCTCGAAAAATATTGGTAGGGGTGAGGCCGAAATAATAAAAACATTTGGAGTAAGGAATGAAGAAATCAAATTTAAGAAAGAAAACAAGTAACGTGAAACCAAAACGAACAATTGTGGTGACAGCTTTCAACACAGCGATATAAAAGGCCTGCGCCGCCTACGAAGTACTCTATCACAGCTTCCCATATAGATATGTTGAGCGACGTGTTGTTATAACATATGATGACATTTCAGGTTCAGCGCTTGGAAAGTTAAGCGGAATGTGTTTAATGACAGCTATGGAGCTCTTTCAGGCATGTGGCTCCATTGCAGGTGCAGCATTCCAAATACCAGTTTTTAAGTTACCTTTTATTACGGTTCCTGCTTGCCATGAATTTATTATTTTCCAAGAGCCAAACCACTGGTTGCGCAGTCACGTGCCCAGTTACGCACACACTAGGCGCACCAATATTAAGCCAGAAACTAGGAGCTGCCGTCGCTTCGGGGAAGGGTGCTTGTCTCGTACCACGCAGGCCCGGGTTTGATTTCCCACCCACACCCAAATTTATCAATGTCTCTTTTCAAGGATATTAATATAGCTTGTTTGCCGGAACCTCCCTGAGAAATTTGACGTCCATTCAAGCATTTCTTCATGAGATTTTAGTCTTTGCCACTTAGGCCATTTTTGGGACCACTCGTTGCGAACAGCACTGGCTTTTGTGCCTCCTGGTACACGTAATGCTATTGCATTAACAACAACAACAACAATAACAATAACAACAACAACAACGACGACGACGACAACAACAGACAAAAACGCAATTATAAAATAGCATTTCTAGTCCGCGAACTGCTGTCACGTGATCACATGGCAGTTTTCTGCTGCTTCAAGGAGCTTGTTGCCCTGCGTCCCCTCTTCTCGGCTACTCTGTAACTGCTAGATATAAACACTTCATTTCAAACATCATTGAGAGCTATTAGCACAGAGAACAAACTAGGTAGCTACATTCTCTTGTATAATATTCTCAAGCGCGAAATAAAGTATGGCCTACATACAGAATAGCTGCTGGCTGTGACAATTTTCTGCAAATAATTTAGCGCAGCATACACGAACGCAAAGACCATATGAGAATCGTATCAAATCATTTACTTCAACACGAATCAAGAAGCAATACATTATTTACTAACCTAATAAATGATTCCTTACCTTAGAATAAACCAGCCTGTTCCAATAGAGAAATGGCAAACGGAAATAGGGAGAACTGGATTGCAACAGTGTTGCTGACAGATAATTTTATAGTTTTATTATGACGTTTTGTGACAAACCTTCAGAAATGGCTACTTTATAAGATCTGGCATTAGTAAGTGACAAAGCTCGAGGACGCAATAAACTCTTGTCGAAACACTGTTCTGCGCTGTGGACGTGTTTGTAAGTTTTCACTGTTACAGAGAACAGTATACCTCAAGATACGTGCGAAAACGCCTGGAGGAGCCCGAGAATGCTAATCGCATTTCAATACCCGCAGATTCGCCTCCAAAAAGTCGCAGTTTTACACATAATTTACGCCCGAAGTATAGAAGAAATTCTAGACGCCAGTGCTTGATGCGTGAAACGCGCTCCTTTCATCAAAAAAATTCAAAAATTAGGGGACCGCTACCTTGGACGTTCGAGCAGTAGCACGGTTTTCTTTCAAGGGAAAGAAATGGCGAATTCTGAATAAGAATGCGCTCGTAAGCGTGGCATCAATGAAGTTTTAACGGTGGTAACAAGTTTGTAACTGTGTTCGTGTTCCAGTATGTTCGTTGAAGGCGTCGTGTATACAGAGCACATGACTGGAACATTTGTGGACTATATAGATACCTCCTTGTAACACACACAGTATGTGTTCACTGTGTGCCCGCTATGTTTATATATTGACACTTGCCGCAAGAAATACCATTAACTCACACATGAACAAACCGTCCATTGCATTGACTGTTAGCTTGGTGTGATTAGTAGCATACGCGTTCCAAATTCGCGGTATCCTTCAGTATTGGTGCACCACGGTCTCTTACGTTTCATTGTAAATTCCTCAATTCCCTAACTCAGTGCGGAGAAGCAAGCCAGAAACACCCTCCACCTGCCCTCGTCTCCACTTTTCTTCCTACAAATATTCTTTCTTTTTCTCTCTCACTCTCCCTGGGACAAAAACCAGTGAATGATTTCTTTTATTAAGAATATGAGTTTTTTTATAAACAATGGATTATTTCTTGTTAATTACCCATTCGGTATTAAAAATCTGATACTTAATCAGCCTATCCGCTTAAATCCCCTTATGCTAAACCGTCACAGAGAATAGCAAACGTACTGCTAACGGATCAAGCAATCCAACCGCACCGAGATATTGATTACTACCCGCCGTGGTTCCTCAGTGGCTATGGTGTTGGGCTGCTGAGCACGAGGTCGCGGGATCGAATCCCGGCCACGGCGGCCGCATTTCGATGGGGGCGAAATGCGAAAACACCCGTGTACTTAGATTTAGGTGCACGTTAAAGAACCCCAAGTGGTCAAAATTTCCGGAGTCCTCCACTACGGCGGGCCTCATAATCAGAAAGTGGTTTTGGCACGTAAAACCCCAAATATTAATGTATTGATTACTTCCTTTGAGTAGCCAAGTGGACACTTAATCTGGTTAACCTCTCTGCCTTTCACCTCTTATTTTGCCTGCTCCTCCTCCTTTTATGCATGCATGTTCAGGGTGGATGGACTCATTAGGCGGCGAACCAATATCAAATCAAATTAATGGCTATACATAGGAAGGGAAGCAAGCGTTGCGCGAAAATGAAGGGACTGTGAGGTCGCGGCCCAGTTTTTAAAAAAGGTCACTGCTTGGCCCTTTGTTGAGAATTGTCTTCGTCAAATGCGGTTTATTGACGACTGAGAAGCTGTGGGATTTTTCACTGCCAATTGAGAAGTCAGATATCAGCGCCGCACAATAGGCGTCCCGAGCCGTCAGCCAAGTTTATAGTCTTCTTCTGCTTATGTAAGTCTTTCGTCACTCTGCTCGGCTTCTTTTCATTACCAGTTAGTTGTACAATCAAGTAATGTCGCCGAAGCCAACGCTTTGACAAGGGTACTCGCCTTCATCAGCGCAGCAGCTGCGTCTCTTTGCGACAAGTTTATGTACGCTTAACTCACTCTCTCCAGCCCTCTGTGAGGGAAGAGGAGGAGGAAGAGAATATGAGGGTGCGCAAAGTGACTTAAGGAAAGGGAATCTCGAAAAAACTGGGAGCGGCGAGGCCGAAATAATAAAAACATTTGAAGTAAGGAATGAAGAAATCAAACGTAAGAAAAGCGAGTAACGTGAAAAGCAAACGAACACTTTTGCTGACAGCTTTCAAGACAGCGATATAAAAGGCATGCGCCGCCTACGAAGTTCTTCATCGCAACTTCCTACATAGATCGTAGAGCGACGTCTTGTTAACAGATATGATGATATTTTAGGCCAAATTCTTGGAAAGCTAAGCGGAATGTGTACAATGACAGCTATGGAGCTCGTTGAAGCGTGCGGCTCCATTGCAGTGGCACACCTCCGTCAACGAATTGTGAAGTTACCTTATATAGCGGTTCCTGGTTGCCATGAATGTATTGTTTTCTAAGAGGCAAATCCGTATTACTAACGAAGAAAGAATGTGTATGCTTGGGGAAGCGATTTGTGCCATTGCGTGGCACTATAGGCGTTGCGGGTGGCGCACCCCTTACCGCCGAGCCTACACGTACGCGGAACCCAACCGATACTTTGAGCGCCACTTCCTCAAGGAGCAGTTCGTAAACCCGTGCAGCCTCCGCGACCGCCTATGGTCACCAGCGGGGTAGAGTCTGAAACGATAGAATTGCGAAATTCTAGCTTTCGCGAGAGGAAAAGGGGAATACGCTGTCCCTATAACGGGTAATGTCGCCACGGTGGTACGGCACCACTGTGTGGTTTCCTACGCTGTGTTAAGTGAGAGATACGCGATGCCAATTTGAGTGCGATCCCTCGCAGAGCGCGTCGGAGTCCGAGTTGGCTGCATACAACGATTTGGGACATGCGGCAAGAACGAATGCTTTAAAACTAGGCCAGAACTTCGCACCGCTAACTATGCGACAACATGCTTATAATGTGACGATTGTGACATATGGACAACTGCATGCACGAACGTCACTGGGGACCTTGCGCACTCAGAATTATTAAAGTGACGCTTCTATTCCTCGTATCTCTTACAAACTTGCTACTTCTGTCACGCACTAGCGTACGCCCAGCACTATATTTATTACGTAATTACATAGTAACATGCCTCAAACATAGGTAATTTATTGCCACAGCCTGATGTATCCACCTACTTCGAACATTGCCTACACATCGGCCATTACTTAATTTCTTCGTGACTGCAAGCGCTTTGAGACCCTGCGTTATACTGCGGTGTCTTCAAGATGGCCCTATATTAACGGGAAAGCATCATATGTCCCATCAGGCAGCAAAGCCAGCGTTGTCCACAGCGAATAGTAATAAAAATTATCATGAGTGTCTTGTATGTTAGAACAAGTCAGGGTAAGGTGAGGTAAGGTGTACTGTAAAGGATTAAGGTGCACAAGGTGAAATAAAGTGCATTTAGGTGTATTACGGTGGATTAAGGTTGGCAAAAATTAGAGCAAGGACGATTAAGGTTGATTCAGTTACATGCAAATTAGAGTGAGGTGAATTACTTTGAATTAGAGCAGATTAAGGCGAATTAGCGCATGTACAAATTAGATCTAGGTGAATTAAGGTGAATTAAGGTATAAATTCCAAGGACACATAACAATCTATGACGCCGCGTTCCATGGACGTAACCAATTATTTAGAGAAGTCATAATGCTTTGGTACTCAAATGAAGTAAGTATACTTAAGCAATTGTGAATTTTTCTCCCGCCCATGGCAGTAGCGTAGTAGGGATATGGCGTTGTGGTTTTGAGATTCAGGTCGCAGGTTTAATTCAGGCAACTGCGGTCACATATCGATGGCTGCGAAATTTTAAAAACTCGTGCAGTTACATTTAGGTGCACGGTAAAGAACACCCGAAGGTCAAAATTATTTCGGAGTCTTCTACTGCGGCATTCATGTCTTATCATCGAATCGTGTTTTGGGACTTACAGGCCAAGAATTAAATTCCTAATTTAATGTTTTTTTCGATAGACAGGTGTCTATCAATTGCGTGAGGCTCGCTTACAAGGCTGTTGCACTACTTCCCTTACGTTATATTTCAGAAGAAAGGGGGGGGGGGTTAGGGGGTGTCAGTTCAAGAAATCACAAGATCGAGCCCCTGATCTAGACTTATATGACTAGGAAGTCACAAACCCATTATGAGAGAACTCAAGAATTGCGCTCGGTATATCAGATGTAAACATAACACGTGACACGATGCGGTGCGCGAGTCAGCTGCTGTGCACCATGGCGCAGCGGGAACTGTCTGCCCTCTCGTTTAATCTAGGCACGCATAGAGCAAGGCTGGCGTGAGGAGGAGGGCAGTGGCGCAACCGGCGTCTCGCGAGATAAGACGAGACAGACAGAAAAAAAAATTGGCGCAGGTGTAGCACTTGTAAGCCTAGTTATCACCATCGAAAGGTTTCTTTGACGTGGTTTTGCAAAGACTAGGCACACAGTATTTCGTTAAAGTTAGGTCACTGTTTTTCACGCGCGTTGCACACGTGGCCTCACGGGCTGTCCGTGAAGTCGCGGTGAAACCTGACCGTCGCAATCGAGTTTCTCGCCAGCCGAAGGGTGTGGTTCGTCAAACGTTCGTTGTGGGTGCCTTTGCTTGCGTCCACGGCTTCGGCTGCTGAACGACGGCGGCGGTTGCAGCAGCTTCAATCTTGGCGCTTTTCCGCGCTAGGTAAGCTTCTCTATAGCGTGGTAATCTGGCCTCCCTTTGCTGCGGTGTTTCGGCAAGCAACTTTGCTTTTGCTTGAGATTTCGCCTCCTGCCGTCTAGCTTTATCTACTCGATGAGTGGATTCAGGCTGTCGCTTGTGGTTTGCCGCACGCACAGATGGCCCAGCCTGCACGTCATGCATGGCGAGACGGAGACACCAAGATCCGGTGACGAAGCCGTTAATAGGCGCGTTGATATTCGGACGTTATCGGCGCGCGGACGAACTTCGCTCGACGCAGAGCGCGTTGGGACGCTTTGGTAGCGTCCGGTTACTTTAGCTGCGCCAGTGCGTCGAACAATCGTTCGAACCATAGACGCTGTCGTTCTCGCCACCGTGACGTAACGCTTGCACGCACTCATGCTAGGTCGGACTACGTTTTGCTCTTCAATCCTCGCCCTGTCACGAGGTAACGCAGGGGCTAAGCTGCGAGAGACCGCTGCTGCGACGCCTCTATGCGGCGGATCACGTGGTGTAACGTCACACATGCCGCACTGGCGCTCCGGCGGCTCAAGCTCATTAGGACGCGACGAATGACCTTGTGAGGCTTGTCGTAGTAGAGCTTTCATTCAAAAACCATCGGCGAGTGTAGACGAGCCATATATAAAAATACTGAAACACATCTATAGCGGTTCCACACCCACGGTAGTCCTCCATAAAGAAAGCAACCCAATCTCTAAAAAGGTCATCAGGCAGGGAAACACGATCTCTGCTATGCTATTCACAGCGTGTTTACAGGAGTTATTCGGAGATCTGGATTGGGAAGAATTGGGGATAAGTGTAAATGGAGAATAGCTTAGTAACGCGATTCGCTGATGGTATTGCCTTGCTTAGTAACCCAGGGGAACATTTGCAATGCATGCTCACTGACCTGAACAGGCAAAGCAGAAGGGTGGGTGTTAAAGTAATGTTTAACAGTATCGGAAGAGAACAGCAGTTTACGATAGGCAGCGAGGCACTGGAAGTGGTAAGGGAATACATCTACTAAGGGCAGGTAGTGACCCGCCTCCGGATGATGAGACTGAAATAATCAGAAGAATAAGAATGAGCTGGGGTGCGTTTGGCAGACATTCTCAGATCATGAACAGCAGGTTGCCATTATCCCTCAAGAAAAAAGTGTATAGCAGCTGTGTCTTACCAGTACTGACGTACGGGGCAGGAACCTGGAGGCTTAGGAAAAGGATTCTACTTAAACTGAGGACGACGCAAAGAGCTATGGAAAGAAGAATGATGGGTGTAACGTTAAGGGGGGGGGATAAGAAAAGAACAGATTGGGTGAGGGAACAAACGCGAGTTAATGGCATCTTAGTTGAAATCGAGAAAAAGAAATGGGCATGGGCACGACATGTAATGAAGAGGGAAAATAACCGATGGTCAATAAGGGTTACGGACTGGATTCCACAAAAATGAAAGCGTAGCAGGGGACGGCAGAAAGTTAAGTGGGCGGATGAGATTAAGAAGTTTGCAGGGACAACATGGCCACAATTAGCACATGACCGGGGTAGTTGAAGAAGTATTGAAGAGGCCTTTGCCCTGCAGTGGGCGAAGCCAGGCTGATAATGATGATGATGATTGACAGCGCCCTTTGGAAAGCTTAGACAAGTTTAGCTTGACGCTAACGGTTCGAAACGATTGCGTGCACCACGGTGTGGTCTGCACACAGCTGCTCGTCAGTAACGCTAATGGTGGGCTCGCCCACCATTAGCGTTATTTACTTGCGTTCCTCCCTCCACCCGACGTATCTGCCGGGTAGAAGGTGAGCAAGGGAGCACTCGGCTGTCCCCCCTACGCACTGTCAGGAGTGGAGGGGCATAGTATGCCATTTGCCGCCTTTCAGCCAAGTTTCGAAAGGGGGCCCTTTTTGCTCCAGGCTGTAAAATCCAGCAAGATGGCAGCTTAGACCGAACTTTTTTGGTCAATGCATTAAGCATGTAATAAATGTCTTTATCTATTACTTATCCCCTGTTTGGATAGTGAACATTGTATTTCGTGCCTCACCGCGAAGAGGTGTAGCAGATGACGTACGAGGTGCGCGATACACGTTGGCGTTGCGGAGAAGGCCGGCGCTAGGCACTATGAGAGATTTCACATTGTGGTTCGTGCGCCATACCCAGTTTTTGGGGATCGCGAAATGACATATGAAAGCACATAGTTGGCTTGCTATATGTAACCTAAGCGCGAGGAATATAAAATAATTACAATCACCCGGCCCAATTTAAGGCGTGCTTTACGGCGTGTGTTTGATGGATTAGGAAATACTATACCCCGTACTATTGAATACATGTTTGGGGTGATCAATTTTCAATTTTACGGAAATAAAGAAGTGAGGTCAGCTGTGCCAGATGGCACAATGCTTCTGCTTTAGATGGATTATTCAAGGAGTTGGGCATTGCCAGTACGAGAAATCGAAACCCATATCTAATTAATTCGCACAAAGAAGGCAACAAACAACGACACCAAGAAGAGCATAGGAGAGCATTGAGGAAATTACGTGTACTCATTTATTGAAATAAACATTGATTTATTAATGAGAAATGAAAGTAGACAAAAAGAGCAGCTGCCTGCATCCAAGGCATGAACCACGTCTTCTCATTACGCATGCGATGCTCTTACCAATAAAGCTATCTCGGCACCATTTTTCTATGCACTTTCTGTTTATGTTTATGTCTACCTATTGGAAATAAACCTAAGATGTTAGCCAGCTCCACAAATCAGGAACTTGACAGCGGATGCGGAATGTCTTTTTTTTTTGTCGCAAGCGTCACGTGTACCTGACCTTTTGTGTGAAGGCAACTAGTTGATGAACCCACACATGCTACCCGAAGGCATCAATGCTTCAGGATTCGAGGCCTCGCTATGTATCGAACAAGAAAAAAAAATGCCCAGGTCCCAATTTTTATAAGTCCTATCATAAGAAGCGAAACTTCCGCGCAGATGATAGCCGACATCAGCGAAGTCTACCACCACGCTCTGGAAACAGGACATAGCATGATCTTTCAGTGCAGTCCTGCTCACTGTGGCACCGTCGGCAGCGACTTTGCTGGCAAGGCTGCAAGGTCTGCCCACGAAGTCACCCAGACGCGTCCAGTACCTTTAGTGAGGACGGACACTGCCTGAAATGGAAGTGCCTGAAATTGCCGATGGCATAAGCATGACTCCTTGATACGGCTAGGACTGCCATCTCGCCTTTCCCTCGGCGAAGCAACCTTGCTGTGCCGCTTGAGGCTGGGAGTGGCGTTCACTAACGCTCACTCCTATCGTATGGGAATGTCCGAGAGCGTGATGTGCGACTCCTGTAGGTGCGAGGGGAAACCATCGAGCACCTATTGTGCACCTGTCCTCGATAGGACGTACAACGCCTCTCTCTCAGGACAACGCTAAACCGTCTGGACGTGCCAACATTCTCGGAATGAAAGATACTCGGACTGTGGGCACACGTGTCAAAAATTATTTGATAAGAAGCCAACAGGGACACCAAGGACAACAAGGGGTAAATTATTTGTACTTGCCAAGTGAAATAAAGAAATGAGGAATAAATGGAAATGAAGTGGATGAAAAAGCGACTAGCCGCAAATGGGATATATGCTAACTCAAACCAGCGCACTAGGCGTGCATTGTTTTTACCATGTCAGCTATCTTGGCGCCGTTTCCCATCAAATTTCTGTATATATATATATACATATATATATATATATATATATATATATATATATATATATATATATATATATATATATACCGTCTTCAATTATTAAAGGTTCATTTGCACTCTCGCGTTCTTTTCTATAGAAATAATTTCGGTTTCCTCTCAAGCTGACCAACGAACAACGAATTAGTGAAGTGGTGGTAACTGGTGATAACTAGTGGTTACCCCCATTTGACTCATTCATTCTTAGTTGGCCAGTCAGTCATTGAGTCGGTGTCTATTGAATCTATTAAGCGATGAACTCATCAGACCATTAATAAGTAGAGAGTTCCAGTCGTTGTAGTCAGCCGTCGGGATGGACAGGCAGTGAGCTTTTCGCCTCTTGCACTGCGTATTTGACTGTACCCCGTTTTTGGTTATCATTCCTTGTGTGGATAACGGTTAAAATCTCTAGATGGTAAAAAACATCTAAGCTGCGACAACTCCTTAAGCGTGACCATGTGCTATGTTATTCCTTAAGCGGCGTACCAAAGGTGTTTTTCGATTTTAGGCAACAAAGATATTGGCTTCGGAAGAGGGGAATATTGGGCTAGCTGGTGATGCATATTGTACCACGGTGAAGCTTTACAGTCGGGAACAAAAAAAAAAGACGAGTTATGCGGGGTTGCAACCCACCTTTTCTGTCGTCGCTTCGCCATTTCTTAAAGGCTGTCTTCGTCAAAGATGGTATATCGACGGGAGACGAGAGATGGGATTCGTCACTGCGAATCGATAAGCTAGAAGATAGAGACGCACAATAGAAGCCCACGGTCTTAATCAACGTTTACTGTTTTCTTCTCCTTATTTAAATCTCTCATCGCTCATGTCTGCTCCTTGTGAAGACCAATTGCGGAATCACATGATGTCGCCGAAGCCAACGTTTTGGCAAGGGTACTCGACGGTGCCAGCGCAGTAACTGCGTCCGCGCTGTGGTGTAATTGAACTACTTATTTGTGTATGTACGCGTAGTTCACCCTCCCCCACTCTCAATGGGCGAGGAGGAGTAGAACATGGTGGAGCGCCGAGTAAAGTAACGAAAGCGGTAGCCTCAATACAGAAGGGGGGTGAGGAGATCGACCAGGAAAGAAAAAAAAACAGATCAACTAAAGAATGAAGAATTTAGACATAAAACAACTAAAGTTTAATCCAAATAAACGCTTACAATTTATAATCCACACCATTTTAACAAATTCAAACACTTACAATGACAGCCTTGAAGATAGTCAAATAAAAGGCATGCGTCGCCTATGAAATTCTTTATCACAACTTCTTACACATCTTGGTGGCACCAATATCTCCTAATATATTAATGAAGGCTTAGTTAAGAGACCTGGAAAGCTAATCGGACTCTGCATAATGACACTTATGGTGCTGTTTGAAGCATTGGGCTCCAGTGAAAGTGCAAATACGTTTCCGTCAGTGATAGCACCAACCTCGATACATGCCTTTATGAATAAGAAAATATTTTATCACAACCAACCCCGCTTCTTATCGAGGAAAGCATCTTGTATGCTTCGACACGTGATTTGTGGCAATGTGGCCAAGCTTACGTGCACATGGGAGACAACCGATAGCCTGAGCGCCACTTCCTCTGGTTCCCGTTATTAAGCCTGTGCAGCCTCCGTACAGGGCCTCCGTAATGCAGTGTCCAAAACGACAGCATCGCAAAATGCTAGCTGTCGCGTGAGAAGAATGCGAAGACGCTGTCCTTATCACGAGTATCATCGCCACGGTGGTACCGCACCGCTTTCAGGATTTTACCACTTCGTTAAGCGCGAGACACGCGATACGATTTTGCATGCGATCCCCCGTAAACCGCCGCGGGGTCCGAATTGCAGCAAGCGACGATTTCGGAGGCATGACACGAACGTTTTAAAAGTATACTAGAACTTGCCAACATTAACTATGCGACGGCAAACTCATAATGGGATGATTGTGACATTTCGACAAATGCTGGCACGCACGTGAAGGTTGACCTTGAGCAACCAAAGTTATCAACGTGACGTTTCTATGCCTCGTATCTCTTGCAAGCCTGCGATTTCGTGGATGGCGAACTTGTGCACGCACTTAGGACGTCCAATGCTGTAACCGCGAGGTCACAACCACACGTATGCTTCTTTCGCGCCAAAGTCGCTCTTTGAAACATCTGGCTTGTCTGTGACGTGCCAGCTTTTCCTTTCCTTAATTACCTCAAGATAGCTTGCACTTTGAGACACTGCACTGTCTTCAACATCGGCTTATATTAGTGCGAAAACATCATATGTCCCATGAGGCTAATGAGCCCGCGCTGTTTTCCGCAACGAGTGGTAACAAATGTCATCATCAGAGTCTTGTAAGTTAGAAGAAGTAAAAGTTACTTAAGGTGGAGTAAAGTGAATTAAGGTGAAGTAAAGAGAATGAGGGTGAAATTAATTGACTTTATGTGGATTAAGGTGAATTAAAGTGGATTAAGGTTGTTGCATATTAAGGCATGATGAATTAAGGTTTGTACAAATTAGAGCAAGATGTAGTTAGAT
This sequence comes from Dermacentor albipictus, assembly GCF_038994185.2. NCBI lineage: Eukaryota > Metazoa > Arthropoda > Arachnida > Ixodida > Ixodidae > Dermacentor > Dermacentor albipictus. The sequence continues at coordinate 733,659 of NW_027225599.1, forward strand.
GGATTAAATTGAATTAAGGTGGATTAAGGCGAATGAGGGTGGTTCAAACTAGAGCCAGATATCTTACTACCATTAAACAGGAACAACCCCTTAAAGTGACTGCGTTCAAAATAATCAAATAAAAGGCATACGCCATCTGAGTTCTTTATTAAAGCTTCTTACATATTAAGGTTACGCATTTTTTTCATTATATAATCATGGCAGTTTAGCTGCAACACTTGGAAAGCTCGGCGGAATGTGTATGAATGCTATAGAGCTGTTTGAAGCATTTGGTGCCATGGAGACCGCGATCCTGCATTCAGAGTGTGCACACTACATTATTAAGGCGAAAGCCTTAAATCTCTTTGTTTCAAGGTCGCTTTGTGAAGTACAGCAAATATAACATGACCCAAGGAAGACCAGAAACGAACCAAACCTTGTGTAGCCGTGTATGAGGTATGATGAACGATTAGAGAACGTAACAATCGAATAGTGATGGGATTAAGGTAGATTAGGGTGGATGAAGGTTGAGAAAGGGAGATCAGAAAAAGTAGTAATGAGTTACGGATTATATTAAGGTATAAATAATAGGTAAGTAAGGGTTTATAAAGGTTGATTAAGGGGGATAAGGGTGGATTGCGATCGATTATAGTGAATTAAAGTCGATTGCGGAGGAATAAGGTCGGGTAAAGTGCAATAAGATGGATGAAGAAAGATTAGGGTGGATTTAGGAAGACCAAGGCCAATTAATCTGCATTAAGGTGGATTAGATTGTATTACTATCGAAGAAAGTGGATCAGGGAGGCTTAAGGTGCGTTAGAGTGGATAAGGTGGATTAGGGTGGATCAAGATGGAATTAGGCAGCCTAAAGTGAAGTACAGAACGCTTTACAGAGCTTTCGCGTTCGTATTTCTTATGCGATAGCTCAGTCTATATCATCTCAAATCTGTTTAAACACCTCGATGTCATCATGTCAACAAACTTAACATGGAATCAGCACATAGAATACATCTCCAACAAGGTGAGTAAAATACTAGGACTAATACGTAAAACACTCTACGTTGCTACGCCTGACACGGAACTTCTGGTGCTAAAATGCAACCGTTGCTGACACCATGGCAAATTTTATTATTCTGATAAAATAGGGTAGGTTACGAAAAATAAACGATGCGTAAATTCGCCCACGCGGACCCAAATGAAGGAGAACCTGACGTACGTAACGTTCACCCTGCGGGTATTTTTCGTGCATTTCACAACGCGACAGGAAAAGCGGGCTTATCAGATCGAAGAGCGCTAACTTTCATATGTCCTACATCAGCGAATGGAGCCACGCGTTCAATCGCGCTATATCGTATTATATACTTTAATACTCACACTGGCGAACACACGACGATTTGGGAAGAAGCGGCACACCAAGCACCCGCAACGTGCTCATCATCTTCTCTGTTCGAGCCGATAAAGCGAAACGAAGTAGGGGCTGCAGGGCCATCCCCTAGTCAGGAAGGAGCGGTGCTGCTGACTGGTGTGGAAGGAAAAAAACATTGAGGCCGAATATGTAGCAATCCTAGCACTCTAGGACGGTGATATGTAGGTTCGAAGGAGTTTGCTGTGGTGTGTGCTCCTCGATTCATTGTCTAAATGAGCCAATGTAAGACGGCCAATAGATACGGTGTCTTGGCGCCCTCTGATCATCACTGTAAAGTTCCTGGGCGTTCGGTTGAGTACCCTGAAGGGGCCGTCGTATGGTGGTAATAAAAGAGCACGGACTTGCGTCTCGGCGTATGAAGACGTGTGTTCAGTCACTGACTTGCGGGCTGACAAATGTGTTCTGACGAGTGGGGCGAACAGGCGGCCAAACAATGGCGTCCATAATTGCTCGGAGCCAGCTTGCGTAGGTGGCGATTTCAAAGGGTACAACACTATAGGTGCCGTTAGTTTGCTGGACAACAAATTGCGCATTCACATAAACGATGACGTATCCCTATATACGATAGGATACATAAATACGATACGCTTTTACCGTATCCGTGTACATGCGGCTGGCGGCACAGTGGCTATGACCGTCCACTGGAGAGCGATAGGTTGTGGGCTCGATTCCCGACCACGACTGCCGCGTGCAAGAACGCCCGTGTCCTGACATTAGGCTGCGTGTCAATTAGGCTCCGCTAAAGGATATGGTAAAGTGGCAAGCTCAAAAGTGTGCTACACACTACAAAAGTTGTCCTGCTCCCAGACATGCCCGAATCTACGCATCCGCATAGCCTTTCCCCATGCTGGATGTACAACAATATGTCGTCCTCGATGACGTCACTGAAACTCCCCCTATGTCGTCTGTTTGCTTTATCTGACCAGTTTTGATCATTGCGGCATCTTGTTGTGCAGATTCCGTCATTGCACTTGCAATAAACCTCAGATCTCAAACTTCTCACCCTTTCTAACGCTGCTGAATAAACGTAGCAAGAAATCGTGAAGGGGGCACGTTTAGGGGAAGATCCTTCAAGTCTGGCACTTAAAATGCAATCCATAATCAAGGTTCACTCGTTCTCTCGCTTTCTTTTCCATAGCTTTAGTTTCTTTCCCTCACAATCTTCGTATACGCGGTAACCACCATTTCACTCATACATCATTAGTCGGTATTTGAGTCACTCAGGCCAACTCTATTAACACTATGAATCGATCAACTCATCAAGCCATAAGTTGACTGTTCCAGTCGTTGTACTATAAGTCGATGGATGAAGGGGCGAATAACTTTCGCCGTGTCCCGTACCTAGTTGGTCATATCCGGTTTTGTTTTCGTCTGTTCCGTACATAACGGACGCTATGTCCGTGTTAAAGCCCAGACACGTTGAAAAAAGCCTAAGTGGCCGCAACCTCTGCACAGTGACCGTGTGCCATGCAGTTCCTTAACAGAAGCTAGCCCAAACTTCCATATTCTGATAGAAGGGAACGAAGATATCGACTTTAGTTCGCGATGTATCAGTTGTTGTTGAATATTTGATTACGGTGAAGCTGAATAGGCAGGTCGACCAAAGGAAGGCGAAATATTGACAGTGGGGTCACGACCCGTTTCTTCGAAAAATCACGAGCCATTCCACCCTGTGAAGGTGGTTGACCAGCGAAGGTGCTTCGCACTCAAGATGGTGGTGACTCATGATTTTGAACAGAGGTATGAATACATTTTTTGTCTTTATGGGTGGTCATCGCGATTAAAGGTACGCCCACTCGTTTATTGTCTTCATCGGTGGTCATTGTTTCATTCTTAACCGCAATCACATTCTTTGATAATGTCAAATCGATGCACGTACACCGTTGGGTGGTCGGTTAGGGCGGATTGGTGTGGCTTCGCAAGGGATATGTCAGCAACGCTGAACGCGTAACCCGTTCCCTTTTTCGGTACCGACACATCCGCATTCAAATCACCGACAACGACAACAGGAGTAGTGTCATCGGAGCTAATTCACGCAAACTTGGTAGCTGCGAACCTTACGGGACTATGAACCATTGCATTTTTTGCTAGCTTACGGGGGCATGAGCCATTGCTAACGGAGGTATCAGCAATTGCACACGGGCATACGAGCCAGACTACGGTGAAGCTCAATAGACAGGACCAAAGGAAGGTCAGGTATTGACAGTGGGGTCCCAACCCGTCTCTTCAAAAAGTTCCTGGTTCGCGCTTTTTTTTTTAAGATGGTCTCCATATATGCGGTTTGACACCTCAGAAGTGCTGGAAGGCGTCACTGCGATGGAGAAGTGACAAAGTAGCGGCTCCCAATAGAGGTCGAGGGTCTTCACCGACGTCTACTCTCCTCTTCTTATTTAAGTCTTTCGTCACTCTGGTCGCAAGGTAAGGAAAGCGATAGTCTAATAAAAGAAAATGTTGGCCAAGGCCGAAAGGATCACATATGAAGTCAAGAACGAAGAAATTAGAAAAACAACCTTTAGCGCCGAGTAAAGACAACTTGTAAGTTACAATCTTTAAGCACATACAGACACTTATAGTGGCTGCGTTTGAGGTAGTCGAATAAAAACTATGCGCCGCCTACGAAGTTCGTTGTTACAGTTTCCTATATATAACAGTTGCGCGGGCTCTTATTATTATTTAAATAAAATTTTAGGTGTAACACCAGCAAAGCTAAGCGGAATGCGCATGATGAGAGCTACGGAGCTGTTAGAAGTATCTGGCTCCATTGAGAGTGCGTGACCAGGCCTGGGGGGCCATGAATTTGTTAAATTATTCGTGATGTACGATTCACGTTTGCTATCCAAAAAAAAAAAAACGTGTCGTATGCGTTGAGAGGAGATTTGTGGCACTTAGTTGAAGTGTGCGTTGTGGGTGGCGCGTACGCGGGAGCCAAGCGGTATTTGGAGCACCACTTCCTCAAGGGCCATTTCGTAGCCACACAGGAATTCGTTTGCTAGAACCAAGTTTTGCAAGACCTGAAACATCCAAACGTGGTTTTATCACGCCGAACGTTTCCGAGTGCTTCTTCCAGTTACTTGTGTGCTCCAATATATAAAAAAAAGCCTTTCATTAAAAAAAGTAAGTGGAACCACGTTGTGTTCTTACGGCCAGTTTGAGGACGCATATCTCCAGACCGGAGCCATTATGGAAATTCGTTCCACGTCGACACGCCTTGCAAATTCGCTGGCTATAATTCATAAATTCACATGCATACCGTAATATAATTAAATAAAGTTAATTTGTTTTTCTGTAAACAGTTGAGTATGTGTTTTTATTTCTTTTGGAAGTAATGTACGCCTCTATAATAAATCCAAGACTAGAATTTGGTTATCTGGAACTATGAATTTAAAAAAAATTCGTAAAACTTAAAATTATGACCTCTTCTAGGATGTCCCAACTAACGTTAGCCAAGCTATTCAACAAAAAAAAATTAGAAAGCACGGTGCAGGATATGATCTTACGACTTAAGTGCTTCGGGCTTCAGTTTTCTGACGACATAGCAACGTACTTTCTATAATTGTCATGCACCGTGTTTAATGAATATGTGTTTTTTTTTCTTGTACAGCTTGGCTAACGTTAGCCGGTACACATGGTAAATGTGCAGAGGCTGTCGACTTTGATCGTGTATTCGCAACTTATCCTATGTATGTTCGTGAAAACGACCTTCAGGGATGTCGACAGTTGGGTCACTTGGTGAAAAGTCATTGTGGCAGCAGTTGTCTTGTGTGATGTTTCCGCATTTTCGTGTCATGTTTTTGTTTTGTGCTTCATGCGTGAAGAATAAAACGACACTGTCGAATGTGCCGAGCCGTTCCAGTACCCCTGCGAGACTGAGTTCCAGTTTTTCTATTGGCATGTGCCACTGCTGACGCAGTCTATCTATGTTATTTTTTTACTCTTTCAACATAACAGTTATGCTGGCACACGTACCCTAGCACAACAACAAAATAAAAGAATGTTTTCCGGAAATTAAAGCCAATTTCTTGGTAATATATATACCGAAAGATTGAACTCTATAGGTTAGTTATGTATACTGCAAAGTTTGCACGGGGACACGAGGACAACCCGGAAAAAAGCAAGGACTAGCTCAAACTCGCAACTGAAGTTTATTACAACCATATGCACAAATAGCATGCATTTCAACCAACTAGCTCAACTATCAGCTGTCCTGAGTTAATTATGTGGTTCCAAAATGTTTACTAAGTATCGGCTTTCCGCCTTCTTTTGCATGTTATACAATTATTCTGGTCACCTTTCCAAGTTTCTTCGGTAAACTATGCGAGGCAAGGTGTTTACATTTCGTTGATGTAGGAATCGTGTTTTCAGCCAGGAGCGATAAATGTGTAATGTATGGGGGCTCATTGCAGTCAATGTGGAAAGTTACCTATTCATACGTTGCAAGGTGTTATACTGCCGTTATTCCAAATGTTTCATAGACTCCTAAAAAACTGCAGGACGCACGAACTTCATATTCCGTGAAAATACTAATAACATTTTGTACAACGGCGCTGCGCAAGTTTCAAATACTTAAGTACCTGCTTTAAATGTAACGCTGTTAATAAATTATGAACCGTTCTTCTTTCCCTACATTTTTCGTCCTTCCAGCCTCACAGTTTGATTCTCCACTTTCTTGGTGAAATAAACAAGGGACCTTGTTCTTATATGCGAAACGTTAGGATCACAGTATCTGTAATGTGAAGGCAACGTTCCATTTATGTGGGATAAATGTACATTTTTAAAACAGATTACATGTGCACCTGAGTGTTATGAGTGTGTTTTGCCAGCGCTGTAAATCTTATACTGCCTCCCTGGCATTATCACAAATACAACCTGAGTCACAGTTTACGAGCATAATGGAAACGCAGCGCCAAGATTGTGTTCTGTGTTAAGGCATGTTGACCAAACACAGCTGAACGAAAATAAACATAATAATAAAACAATAAAGAGATCTTAAGTAAGCATTCGAAAGTGTCCCGCTGCCCCTAGCAGCTCTGTTTCGCAGATTTTCAAGAAAACTCTGCATTTCCCAAGCTTTTTATTAAGGAGGAAGGGACGCAGCTGCAGGGGAATGTGTTGCGAATTTGTAAATTTTCAAGCTTACTAGAAGCACTAGGAATAACTATCGAACGCTCGTTTTCGGAGACGTGCTTAAGGCGTGATACGTACACCGGTGAGCAAAAGTATACAGATCAGGGATTGCGCGATAAATATCATTTTCTGCTTTGTCAGTTAATGGAACTTGAAAAAAAAAGATTGCAGTCCAAACTTGGCACTAAGAATGTTCTAGTGCAATAATCGGATTCCGTTTATGCATGCTAATTACCAAGAAATTCTGTTCTTTTTCTCGGGGACCCTGTGGTCCGTATACTTTTTCTCACGGTTATACTTATATTGGGTTGGCCTGGTGTCTTCAGTGAACTAACCGAGGTATCTTCTTGATATTTGGTGACAGTAAGGACAAGGAAAAGGTAGATGTGTGCGCAAAGTTCAAAGTGGAGGGAGGGAGTTATGTGACGCGGTGATAGTCAGTTACGCATGTTTGTGACAAAGAAAAAGTGAGCTGTGAGCAGATTTCAGCGGTCGCGACTCTCTTTCATAGCAGAAGCATGCGTAAACTCTGGCGTCACCTGTACTGGTAAGAAATAACAGGGGCGGCCACTCCAAGGTAAGTGAGCGCTTTTGTGGCATTGTCTTGTGGTGATACTCTGGGCTCTGCGCAGTCTGCTATTGAGGAGATAGATTTGTGCAGTTGGTTTTGCATCAATTTCATAGCAACGCGAACTAAAACATGTACACACGGACAAGTCCACTTGTGGAAACATTGGTTCCTGCTTTCACCTTGTTCGCGTTTTTCTCATCGAGACCAAGAGGTGCTAAGGACAAGTGGTAACTTCCATCTATTTGGATTTTCTTTATTCGCTGGATTTATACGCACAGCGGGAAAGTCTTGTCTTTACAACCAACAAAAAGGCGGAAAAATCCGTCAGCCATGTTCTTCCTTAAGCGATGTGCCAGCTGCCATTTCTGATACAAGGGAACAAAGACATTAATTTGGAAAGAGCACAATTTTCGGACAGCTGGTGATGCATATTTGGTTACGGCGAAGCTCATTAAACGGTACTGAAGGAAAGCGAGGTGTTGACTACATGAGGTTGGTATCCGCCTTTTTGTTCACTGCTTCGTCACTTTTTGAAGACTCTCTTCGTCAAATGCGGTTTACTGTCGGCTGACTACTGGTGGAATTCGTCACTGCCAATTGAGCAGTGAGTAAGTAGCGGTGCGAAATAGACGTCCAGTTTTTTTGCCCATGTTTTCTCTCTTCTTCTCCTTGTTTAAGTCATTCGTTACTCCGCTTTGCTTCTTGTGATGACCAATTGTAGAATCAAAGAAAGTCGTCGAAGCCAACGTTTTCTCTAGGGTACTTGGCTTCATCGGCGCAGCAACTGCATCCCATTGTGACGCGTTTCTGTACGCGTGGTTCCCTCTCCTTCACCTCCAATGGGGGAGGAGAAGGAGAATATGCTGGTGCGCCGAGTAAAGCAAGCAAATTGAATGTCGAAAAAAATGAGGTGTGAGGCAGAAAAAGAAAATACATATGAAGTAAGGAATGAAGGAATTACACTACTGTAAAAACATGACGTGTAATAAAAAAAAACACTTAGAAATCATATTTTACAACCTTTAAATATAAACAAAAAGTTACAGTGACTGCATTCAAGATAATCAAATAGAAGGCGTAAGCCATCTACGAAGTTCCTGAACATAGTTTTCTACGTATTATGTTTGCGCGACGTCTTATTATTACAATAATGAAATTTTGGGGGAAACACCTGGAAAGGTAGGCGGAATGTGCATAATGACCGCTATGAATTTGTTTGCAGCATGCGGCTCCATTGACTGTACTGTGGAAACTGTGGCCACACTGGACTTTATATAATTTATGACACACCAATTTCGGTTCCTTCTTGCCAAGATGCCGTCAATTTGTGAAGAAGCAACCTCGCTTGATATGCAAGGAAGAGTTTTGTATGCTTTGAGAGGAGACTTGTGGCACTATGGTGTGGGTGCCGGTCCCCTTACCACCGAGCTTACGCGGGAGAAATGAGTACTTCGAGTGACACTTCCTCAAGGACCAGTTCGTAACCCCACGCAGCCTCTGCGACCGCCTGTGGTCACCAGCGTTGCAGCGTCTCAAACGACGCCATCGGTGACTTTCACTAGAGGCCTAAACGACAGTGTCGCAAAACGCTAACTGGAACGAGAGAAGAATGCGAAGGCGCTGTCCTTGCGACCGGTAACATCGCACTGTGGTACCACACCAGTGCGCGGTTTTTACCACTGTGGTAAGCGGGAGACACGTGGTGCGATTTTGCCGGCGTTCCCTCGTACGGCGTGTCAGGGTCCGACTTGTTGCATACAGCGATTTGTGGAAACCTCAGTGAAGGAGCGTTTTATGACTTGCATGCAACGACTTAAGTATGAGTAATTAGGCCACAACATACTTATACTGTGATGATTGTGACGTAACGACGACTGCGCCCACGGTCGCCGCAGATGACATTGCACACACAGAGTTATCAAAGTGACGTTTCGACACCTCAAATATCTCTTCACAAACTTGCGATTGCGTGCGCACACTCGCGTACCCCAAAAGCTGTAACCGTCAAGTCACAACCACACGCGTGCGTCGTTCGCGCCGAAGTCGCTGTTTGAAACGTCTGGCGCTTTCGTCACGTGCCAGCTTCTCGCATTCTTAATTTATCCTTGACAGATATGACTTTGAGATGCGGCGTTTTACTGTACTGCCTTCAAGATATAATTTTTGTCGCCCACCACTGGAGCGTAGTTGCAGAAACGCTGGCGGAAACGGAAACCCTGGCGGAAACAGTGGCGGCGAACGCTATGCACTAAGGCTTGCTTTGTGATTATTCTTTCTTTTTGATGGTGTGCAATGAACCGAGGCGGCCGCGTCGCTCCGAATAAGACAGACATGAAACAGCAGCTATAAAATACTATCGCGTTAAAGGGGTTTGGGTGTGAGTTTCCGCGTAACAGAATTATGTTTTCTCCTCAGGTTGTCTTATACTGTATGCTTATTTTATACCGTCTGTGTAGCTTATGTGCTGTAGTTAACATACGATGTAGTAACAATAATAAACTAATTTGATTTGATTCGTATATTCAAGTTACATTCTGACGGTATCTTTTCAGTAGGCTGTGTGTGAGTTGTAATTTACGATTTTTCTGACCCATTTTACGTTGAGAAATTTAATTAGTTCAGCAACTTCTTTGCGCTACATGGAGGGCCTGCGTGGTTGGGTATGAGTAGTTCAGAATGATTGTGATTATTCCCGATATGACGGTCGATGTCGGACGCCGAGGTGACTTTTCCTGCCATTCGTGTTGATGGACAACTACGACGGTGTCTGGTGACGTCCCTACGTGTTTCACCTCAGGGACATCCAACTCTCACGCCATGGCACCTACAATGTCGTGGACTCCCTCGAAGGCCCAAGTAATCGGCGTTGTTTTCCCTACGGGTAATGGTTCCCAGAGGGTCGTCTGCGCGTTGGCCTCAATAGTTCCCCTCTCTGAGGTTTACTGCGATCAGCACATGGGAGGCCTCAACTTCCAAGTCACCGTCAAGTGCATGGCTTACATGACTCTAATCGTCGATGCTGGCTGCGTTGTCATCGGTGGCGAGCGTTCTCCTATCGTTACCGTCAGCCCGCAAGTCGCCAACGTAACCTGCCCTTTTCTGCCGTCTTTCGTTCCGAACGAAGTCCTCGTCTAGGCACTGTCACCATACGGCAAGGTTCTGTCTGTCAACACAGGTCTTACGAGTGGACGACGTGGCATCCTCATGGTCACCCGCTTCGTTCGGATGGAAATGAGCAACACAACACCTGTCCCCAATTACCTGCGAGTCTCTGGTCATCGTGTGACGTTTGACTATTGTGACTTGCTACGCGTATGTCGTCGGTGCGGCTCCAGCGACCACTACCGTAACGTAGTGTTTAGAACTTTTCTTCTAATCAGCATATTCGAGAATTTAAATAATTATTTAAGACTTATATGTAATTAAAAGGAATGCAATAAATACCCTGAGTATCTCCAAGCTATGGCAAACAACATTTCCTTGATTCTGCCCAGCTACGTGGCATTTGCATAATATTAAACCTTGTTGCATGATAGCTTGGGCACCCCGTACGCATAGAATATATTCAAGCATATGTGCAAGGTTCTTGCGCTGTTCGTTAATTGCACCAAGAAAGGGCACTACCCCATACATAAGCAAACCGTCCTTTGCATTTTATGTAAGCTTCATGTGATTAGCTGAGCAAGAAAACAGTTCGAAATTTGCGGTATGCTTCTGTATTGGTGCACTTCTTTGTCTCGCGTCTCATTCTAAACTCCGCAACTTCTTCACTCAGTGTGGAGAAGAAGGACAGAAACACCCCCCACGTGCCATCCTCCACGCTATATAAATATATATATATATATATATATATATATATATATATATATATATATATATATATATATATATATATATATATATATATATATGTATACTGAGAAATGCTGCAATATATCTATAGTGGCTCCACAGCCACCATAGTCCTCCATAAAGAACGGAACAAAGTCTCAATAAATGCAGGCGTCAGGCAGGGAGATACGTTCTCTCCTATGCTTTTCACAGCGTGTTTACAGGAGGTACTCAGAGACCTGGATTGCGAAGAATTTTGGCTAAGAGTTAATGGAGAGTACCTTATTAACTTGGGATTCGCTGATGATATTGCCTTGCTTAGAAAACTCAGGGGACCAACTGCAATGCATGCTCACTGACCTGGAGAGGCAAAGCAGAAGGGAGGGTCTAAAAATTAATCTGCAGAACACTAAAGTAATGTTTAACAGTCTTGGAAGAGAACAGCAGTTTACAATAGGTAGCGAGGCACTGGAAGTGGTAAGGGAATAAATCTACTTAGGACAGGTAGTGACTGCGGATCCAGATCATGAGACTGAAATAATCAGAAGACTAAGAATGGGCTGGGGTGCGTTTGGCAGGCATTCTCAAATCATGAACAGCAGGTTGCCATTATCCCTCAAGAGAAAAGTATATAATAGCTGTGCCTTACCAGTACTCACTTACGGGGCAGAAACCTGGAGGCTTACGAAAAGGTTTCTACTTGAATTCAGGACGACGCAACGAGCTATGGAAAGAAAAATGGTACGTGTAACGTTAAGGGATAAGAAAAGAGCAGATTGGTTGAGGGAACAAACGTGAGTTAATGACATCTTAGTATAAATCAAGAAAAAGAAATGGGCATGGGGAGGACATGTAATGAGGAGGGAAGATAACCGATAGTCATTAAGGGTTACGGACTGGATTCCAAGGGAAGGGAAGCGTAGCAGGGGGTGACAGAAAGTTAGGTGGGTGGATGAAATTAAGAAGTTTGAAAGGACAACATGGCCACAATTAGTACATGACCAGGGTAGTTGGAGAAGTATGGGAGAGGCCTTTCCCCTGCAGTGGGCGTACCCAGGCTGATGAGCTCATTATGCGGCGAATGAATATCCAATCAAATTAATGGATACATATAGAAAGCGAGGCAAGCTTTACGCGAAAGAAAAGAGAATGTGAGGTTGCGACCTATCTTTTGAAGAATTTCGCTACTTGGTGCTTTTTTGCAGATTGTATTCGTCAAAGGCGGTTTAGTGTCGGCTGAGAAGCTTTGGAATTTGTCACTGCCAATTGAGATGTGCGATATCAACGTCGCACAACAGACGCCCTGGGTCTTCAGCGAATTTTGCAGTCTTCTCCTTATTTAAGTTTTTCCTCGCTCTGGTCTGCTTATTTTCATTAACAGTTGTATAATCAAATAAATTTGCCGAAGCCAGTGTTTTGACAAGAGTACTCACCTTCGTCAACGCAGCAACTGCGTCCCTTAGCGACGCGTTTACGTACGCTTAGCTCTCCCCCCCCCCCCCCCCTCGATGAGGGAGACGGAGGAGGGGAATATGCCGGCTTAAGGAAAATCATTTCTCGAAAAAATGGGGAAGGGCGAGACCGAAAAGGAAATAAGAAAATATTTGAAGCAAAGCATGAGGAAATTACGCGCACAAAAAAAAAAAACGTGTAACACAGCACTTACACTTTACAACCTTTAAACACAAACAAACACTTACAGTGGCTGCGTTCTAGATAACCAAATAAAAGGCACACGCCTCCTACGAAGTTCTTTATCACAGCTTCCTACGTATTAAAGTTGCGCAACTTTTTCGTAATATATCAATTACATTTCAGCTGCAACACCTGGAAAGCTAGGAAGAATGTATATCATGACTGCTATGGAGCTGTTGTAATCATCCGGCTTCATTAAAAATCCATCTCGGTTCTCTTCCGCCGTGTTCGTGAACTGCGAACCGATTCCAGTTGCTATGCAAGGAAGCGTTTTGTATGAATTGAGGGGTGATTTGTGGAACCATGTGTCATGGGTGGTGCTTCCCTTACCGCCGAGCTTACGCGTAAGCGGGGCAGCGTGGGTACTTCGACCGCCACTTCCTCAAGGACCAGTTCGTCACGCCGTGCAGCCACCGCGACCACCTGTTGTCGCCAGAGCAGCAGCGACTCAACGACAGCGTCGCAATATGCTAGCTCTCGCGAGACAAGAATGCGAAGACGGCGTCCTTACTAGCGGTAACATCGCACGGTGGTACAGCACGACTGTGCGCTTTTTACAGCTGTGTTAAGTGGAAGACACGCGATGCGATTTTGCGTGCGATCACTCGTGCGGCGCGTCGGCTTCCGACTCGCTGCATACGACGATTGGAACACATGGCACGAACGAACGTCCCATAGGTAAGCCAGAACTTAGCACCACTAACTATGCGAAAACATGCGTATAATGTGTTGATTGCGACATTCGGGCAACTGCACCCACTCGCGTCACGAGTGACGTTGCGCAGGGACGTTTCTACATCTCGTTTCCGAATTCTTGCACGCACTCCGATTTCTACCACGCACTTTCCAATTTCACGCTCGCACTCGAGTGCGCCCAAAGCTGTTAACCGCCACGTCACAACACGCTTGCTTCTCTCACGCCAAAGTAGCTGTTTGAAACATCTGGTGCAGGCTTCACCTGCCAGCTTCTAGCATTCTTAATTCCTCGTGACAGATTGCGCTTCGAGACGCGGCCTTAAAATGGACAGTCTTCTAGATGAGCCCATAATTATAGGAGAGGATCATATGTCCCACGAGGCAGTGAAGCCGGCGTTGTTGTCCGCAACGAGTGGTGTCAAAAATCATCAGCGCATTGTTAGTACAAGTGAGAGTAAGGTGACTCAAGGTGGAGTAAAGTGACTTATGGTGAAGTAGAGTGAATGATTATGAATAAAGTGGTTCAGGATAGGTTAATGTGTATTAAGTTAGTTACAAATCGGACCGAGGTTCCTTAATTTGTGGACTAATGTGGATTAAGGCGGACTAAGGTACTGTTAAGAGCACCTGACAATGTATGACGTCACGTATCGTGAGAGCGTAACCAATCGTTTCAGAAGTCATAATGTTTTCGCATTCAAATCACTTAAGGATACCTAAGTAATCGTCAATTTTTTTTTCTCGCACACCTCAGTAGCGCAGTGTAGCTATGGCTTTGCGTTGCTGAGGTCCAGGTCACACGCTCAATCCAGGCCACGGCGGTAGCATTTCGATGGCGGTTAAATGCAAAAACGTTCGTGCATTAGGAGTTCGGTGCTCGGTAAGGAACCCCACGAGCTCAAACGTAATTCGGAAGGTCCTACTAAGGCGTGAACACCTTCTAAGTTATAATCAGATCATGGTCTTGGCATGTGCAGCTCCAGAATTTCATTTTTAATCCGATGTTTACAATCAGACAGAGGCCTACAAAATGGGTAAGGGCCGGTGACAAGGCTGTTGCGCGAGTAACAAAAAAAAGGGGGAGGGCTCGGAGGGGGTGTCATTTAGGGAAATCACAAGATATTGCCCCATTTCCACACTTCAGTCACTCCCCTTCGACATTATTATTATTATTAGACAGCTTATTAGACAGCTTTAGAATACCGTTTGCTATACCAAATGTAAACATGTAACGCACGCAAAGAAATCGCGTATTCCTCTATGCGCATGCTCCGTACGTTATTGGATCGGCGATGAAGCGATTGAACCAAATCGTCCGGCGATTGCGGCGTCAGTAGGCCTAACGAGACGCGTCGGGGGAAGAACTGCATGATGGTCGTTAGTGGGCTGCTTGGCTTGGATATGTTTGTTTTATAACGTCTTCGTTTCGTGATGCGTTCCCTCACGTTAAACTAATGGTCTCGAGGGAACGCGCGGCGCAACGTTCTGCGAAGGTCACAGCGTTTCACGGATGTGATGCAACGAATGCTGTTGGAAAATTGACTATTATTGCCGTTTTTTTGACTCAGTGTCATGCCAAAGCCGACAAGTGGTATGTCCTGTGAATTAATCCGAGTGCACCCACTTGTGTAAGACAAGACTAGCCTTCAAGGCACAGGTCTGTAGCTTATTTTATGGTGCTTTCTCATTAATAGATTGATTGATCGATTGATCCACTGAGGTGAAATTGAACATATTGTCAACTGTTACGTCTCCGCCTCTTTCGGCAGTGAAGACTGTCTTTCGTGCCTCGCCGCGAAGCGTTGTAGCAGACGACGAAAGGAGTGCGCTATATAAGCTGGCGTTGCGGAGTAGGCTGGCCCTGGGCAGTTGCCGCCCTAACAGATTTCACGTTGCGCTTCTTGCATCTTGACCAGTGTACTGGGACCGTAAAATCACGCTTTAAGACACAAAATTTGCTTCCTTTATCTAACCTATGGGTGAGTAGGGTATTGAAGTATGATAATCAGCCGCGAAGCACGGCGGCGTGCCTTGCCACATGAAATTGTTGCATTATCAATACCGAAACTATTGAATCTGTATCTGGGGTGATAATATTTAAGTTTTACGTATTTAAAAGATAGGCCCCTGTGGCAGATTGCATATTTCTTATCCTTGAGCTGGAATATTCATAGGCGGACGTTACTACTGACTAGTACTGCCGTTTTGTTGATTCTGTGTGATGTCAGAGTTGACAAGTTGTATTTGCTGCGAATGAATCCGAGTGCACCCACTTGTGCAAGACAAGACAAGCCTTCATGGCACAGGTCTGCAGCCTAATTCATGGTGCTTTCTCATTAGTAGATTGATTGATCGATTGATCGACTGAGATGAAATTGAACATATTGACAACTGTTACGTCTCCGCCTGTTTGGGCAGTGAAGACTGTCTTAATCGAAACACATATGCAACAAATTAGCAGTTTTTCACCAATGAACTTATTGTTCAATTACTATACCCCACATTTTGTCATTTCCGAATTGTAGCCGGTGAGTTTGCAGGACGTATCTCATTGAAATGTATTCCTTAGATGACACAAAGTTCAAGATTTTATTTTCCAAAGAGTAGGACGAAAAAGATGGGCTTTCCAGTTACTTTTGTGCTCCAATGCATAAAAGAGCGTTTTGTTAAAAAGGCACATGGCACAACAGCGCATCTTTTGGACAGTTTGCAGACGCATATCTCCAAACTGCTGACATTGTGGAAATTGATTCCGGATAGACCCACTTTGCTAGTTCACCGGCTACATTTTGTAAATTGCATGTGCAATAAAGTAAATAATTTAAAAGTTACATATATATTTTTCGGGTTATGTTTTGAATATATGTTCTGATTTCTATTACAAGTAATTAATGGCTTGCTGGATAACACAGCTCAAGGACTAGAATTCTGTTATCGGCAACAAAGAATATTTAAGAATTCCGTAAAACATAAAAATTATCACCCGTTATAGGGTGGCTCACCTAACGTTAGGTAAGTTTCCAAATGACAAAATATTATTAAAAAAAACAGAGGGCAGGATACGATTTTAGGACCTACAATGTTAGGTGTTCAGAACTGTGACTGCCCAGCACTGTATATTAAATAATTGTATGTTGCGCCGTGTTTTATAAATATTTATCTTTTTCGTTAACAGCTTGTTTAACCTTAGCCTGTACACACGGTGTATGCACAGAGGATACCGAATTTCATCAAATATTCGCCACTTATCCTATGTATGTTGGTCACGTACAACGACCTTCAGGAATGCCGACAGTGGGGTCAATTGTTTACAAATAATTGTGGCAGTGGTTGTCCTGTGCGTTGTTTCTGCATTTTTGAGTCGTGTTTTTCTTTTGTGCTTCAAACGCTAAGAACAACAGGACACTGTAGAGTGTGCAGAGCCATCACAAATACCACTGCAAGGATGTCACGAACTGCATTCACGAACTCCTATTCACGAACTCCTATTCATTCCGCATTGGAATGGCCGACAGCCCTACTTGTGACGCCTGTGGCTGCGAGGAGGCGATTGAGCACCTCCTTTGCGACTGTCCCCGTTACAATGTGCGACTGTCCCCACTGTCTTCGGTGAAGAAAAGAAGACATCATGTTGATATAAATTGGAAACTTTAGGGCCAAGGTATGTATAATGTGCAGACAACGTCCCAAGTAGGTGGGTAAAATGCGCCTCTTTTAGGATATATTAGGTTTGCAAGTGGATTGGAGCATTATCAGTGTGTGTTACGAAGCGGCGTAACACTTGTATCGCTGCCCTGCCGTAAGCACAACTAGAACTGTACAATTACAAACACAAATATTGAGAACACAGGGGGTACACTACGTCAAGTTTTGGTATGTTGATAAATGCATGAAACTTTTACAGAAACATTTAGGAACATCTAAGGCAAGCGTTACAAAGTGCCTCACTGCTCTTATCAGCAACGTTTCCCAAATTTTGAAGAGCACTATGAATTTACAAGGAAGAGGTGCAGCATAAGTGTAATGTGTTGCGAATGTTTAACGTTTCTGACTTACTAGAAGTGTCACGAACATTTATTGAGCGCATGTCTTTTTTGTTTGTTTGGTGGCCTTTGTTGTGGGACACGCATATTGGCTTCACTTGGTGCCTTAAGCAAACTAAACGAGGCAGCTTCTTTATGTTTGGTAACAATACGGACGATGTAATGTTTGGTGTGTAGGGAAAGTTCGAAGTGGGTGGCCATATGAGGTTGTGTTAATATATTGCGTATGTTTGTGCTCTAGAGCATTTTGAGCCTGTGTGAGGAACGGGGCGTAATTTAACCCGTCGACCTGGCCTAACTACAAAGGCCATCATAGTCAAATTTTGTTCGACCTTGCCGGGCCATCTACTAGCCGCCTGGTTAGTAGATACCCGCCTCAGATGGTACAGTGGCTGCCCCGGAAAGCCGGTGGTTCCGGGTTCGTGACCCGGGTCGGGACGAATTTTTCTTCAACTGCGAGGATTTTCATTCGAAGAACAAGAATGGGTTTGTTTTGTAGCAATTGCTGTGATTCGGGGGATGTCTCACTTCATCTTTGTTACTTACTCCTCTCCACCTTGCGGGTTTCCGCAGAAGTATTACATCTGTAATCCTCAATGGAGGCGGAGGAGGGGATTATGCCGGTGCGCAGACTAAAGTAAGAAAATTGAATGTCGAAAAAATTGGGAGCGAGGCCACGAAGGTAAAATAAAACAAATATATCAAGGAATGAAGTAACGTTTTCATGTAAAAGCCATTGCGCCAATAAACCCCATCCATCATCAACCTACGTCAAAAAAAGCAACGTGCAACACGGACGCTTGGAACTTATAACTTACAACCTTTTTTCACAAACGAACACTTAAACTGTCTGCGTTCAAGAGAGAGAGAGATAGCAAAGAGAGGAAAGGCTGGGAGATCAACCAGACGAGCGTCCGGCTTGCTACCCTAAACTGGGGGAAGGGAAAGGGGGAACAGAAAGAGTAAAGCGGGATAGAGGGAAAACTCTCTGTGCACGCAGCAAAGTGCTTGGGTATCAGTCAAGTCAAAACAAGTGCTCCATTGATACGTTAGGGTGCCGTCAATCTTATTGGTTCTTAGCTAATGACGTACGTTGAAGTCACCAGCGAAGACCAAGGATCCGGTGGGTGTCAGCAGTACGTTGCAGTGCGTGGCAGTGTATTTTTAAGCTAAACCCTGGCAGTTATGACTTGAGTGCGAATATATTGATGCGGGTAAGCCATGATGCTTACTCAAGAGTTGAAAGTACTGAATTAAGAGCATCCAGCACTTGCATTGTACTTCGCGCTGACAAGAAAATCAAATAAAAGGCATGCGCTGGTTATACAGTTCTTCAGCACAATTTTCTACATATTAAGTTTGCGCGACTTGTTGTTGATATATTAATGAGAATTCAGGTGCAACACCAGCGATCCTAGGTAGAATGTGTATAATCACATCTGTGGAGTTTTTTGAAGCATCTGACACCATTGAGAGTGATTCCACCTTGCCCGTTTCCTAAACGTACGTTGACATATTTATGAAAAACCAATCACCTTGTCCAGCTTGCCATGAATAAAATTATTTGGGCAGAAACCAACGTCGCACGCACGCCACGGGTGACCTTGCACAATCAGAGTTAATAAAGCGACGTTTCTAAACCTGGCATTCCACTAGCATACCTGCGACTTCGTAGACACACTCGCAGAAGCCCAGAGCTATAACCGTCAGGTCATGGCCGCACGCACGCTTCTTTCGAGCCAAAGTCGCCGTTTGAAGTACCTGGCGCGGGCTTCACCTGCCAGCTTCGGGAATTCTCATTTACCTCGTGACAGATTGCGCTTCGAGATGCGTTGCTATACTGGACTATCTTCAATATGTGCCGTATTGATTCTAAAAGATTGTATGCCCCACGAGGCAGAAAAGTCCGCAACGAGTGGTAACAAAAATCATCATCAGTGTTTTGTAAGTTAGAACAAGTCAGAGTAAGGTAACTTAATGGGGAGTAAAGTGAATTAAGTTGACGTAATGTGAATGAATAGCAAGTGGATTCAAGTAGAATAAAGGTTCGTAAAAATTAGAGTAATGTAGATGGAGATGGCTCAACGTGGATTACAGTAGGTCCAGAGTAGGCCAAGGTGCATTAAGGTTTATTAATGTAAAGTTGTGAAGGGCACTTGATAATATGTGACGTCACGTGTCATGCACGTAACCAGTTAGGTAATTCGTAACGCCTTCTCATTCAAATCACCTAAGGATGCTTAACTGAATGTCATTTATTTTGTGTCGCCCACCACCATAGTGTAGCAGAGCTCTGGCGTAGCGCTGCTGAGGTCAGGTCATAGGTTCAATCCAGGCCACGGTGGTGGCATCTCGATGACGGTGAAATGCAAGAGTGCTCGTGCATATTCAATTAGGTGCAAGGTAAGGAACTCGATGAGGTCAAAAATATTATAAGAAAAAGAATGCAGTGCAGGATACGATCTTTGGACCTAAGATGTAAGGCCTTCAGAACTGACTACTGTGCACTGTAACTTTTATAATTGTATGTTGCACCGTGTTTTGTAAATTATTCTTTTTTTTTCTCGTGAACCGCTTCGCTTACGTTAGCCGGGACTCACGGTGTTGTCCTGTGCGGTCTTTCTGCATTTTCGTGTCGTGTTTTTGTTTTGTGCACAGAGGCTGTCCAATATCATCGAGTATTCAGTAGTCATCCTACATATGTTGGCGACAACGACCTTCAGAAATGTCAACAGTTGGGTCAGTTCTTGACAAATCATTGTGGCAGCGGCTGCCCTGTGCTGCCTTTCTTCATTTTTGTTTTGTGTTATTGTTTTGTTCTTTGTGTGTTGAGAAGAACGCGACACTTTAGAGTGTGCAGAGCGGTCACAATACCATTACAAGGATGGCTTGCACTTTTTTCTATTGGCATGTGTCACTTTTGAAGCTGTCTATTGATATTACCTTTAGACTTTTTCAACGGTACATTTGCACTAGTACAAGTTCCCTAGCAGAAGGAAAATAAAAATAAACGAGACAGATTTATTATTTTGAGAAAATGGGCTCCATTGTCTTAGTGATATATATATACCAAAACATTGAACTCTAGAAGTAACTTGTGTCCTTTGAGAATATTTACTAAATATCTGCTTTCTTCCAACTTTTAAGACTTAAACAAATAATCTGGCTGCTTTTCCATGTTTATATTTACTAAATATCTGCTTCTTCCATCTTTTAAGCGTTATACAAATAATTTGGCTGCTTTCCAAAGTTTCCTCGGTAAATCGTGCGACACAGGGTATCTATAGTTCGTTAAGTACACTCATAAGCAAAATTACACCCGTTTGCCACACAAAAATAATCATCATTTGTCTTGTCCGCATTTCCTTTCTTTAATGTGGCGAGCCCGGTACTTCCAAGTCATGAACTCTGTGCTCGTCATCAGCGTTCGATTTCAGCGTTATCGTAATATCACATTACGATTATTGTTGTGGGGCAAATATACACCCCAAAGGGTGTACATTTGCGTAAGATTGGAGGAAACGTGGTTTGAGTGACGAGCGACAAGTCTTTAATCTGTGCGGGTTCAATGCAGAGCTTGTGGAACGTTACCTATTTAGTCATTACAAGGTGTGATGCTGCTCTTATCCCAAATATTTCACTGACTCAAAAAAAGAAAAGAAAAATTACTGCAGGAGGCACGAACTCCTAATTCCATGAAATTGTGGATAATTTTCTTGTGGAATGGCACCGCGAAGCTTGTCGTACTTGTTTTAAATCCGACCTTGTAACTAATTACTGCACCCTTGTTTTCCCCTATTTTCGTTGGTCATTCGAAGGTCACAGCTTGTTTGTCCACTGTTTTTGTGAACAAAAGAAGGCGTCATGTTGATATAAATTGGAAACATTCGGGGCACGGTATGTGTAATATGCAGACAACGACCCAAGTAGGTGGGTTAATGCGCCTCTTTTTACGATATTTTAGGAATGCATGTGGACTGGAGCATTATCAGGGTCTGTTACGAGTGGCGTAACACTTCTATCGCTGCCATGGCGTAAGCACGACTAGAACAGTACGATTACAATAACACATTTTACGAACATAGGGGGACGCTACATCAAGTTTGCGTACGTTCATAAATGCGTGCTGATCAAATACAGCTCTTGGAACAAAAATTTACGTTTAAGAAAATAAATGTTTACGATCATCTCAGGCAAGCGTTACAAAGTGTTCCACTGCTCTTATTTATTTATTTATTTATTTATTTACCCTCAGGGCCTTTTGGGCATTACAGAGAGGGTGGGTACATGGTTGAACAAGAACAGAATATAAAAAAACATTTATAAACAACGTTTCCTAAATTTTACAAGAGCCCTCTGCATATACAAGGAAGGGGTGTAGCATGAGTGGAAGACGTTGCGAATGTGTAACGTTTCTGGCTTACTAGAACTGTCACGAACATTTATTGAACGCTCGTCATTTTTGTTTGTTAGGGGGGGGGGGTAGCTTTATTGTGCGACACGTATATTCGTTTCGCCTGGTGTCATGAGCGAAGTAAACGAGCCAGCTTCTTTATGTTTGGTAACAATAAGGACGATGTAATGCTTGGTGTGTAGGGAAAGTTCGAAGTGGGTGGCCAGATGAGGCTGTGTTAATATATTACGCATATTTGTGCTCTTGAGCGTTTTGAGCGTGTGTAACGAAAGGGGCATAATTTAACCCGTTGACCTGGCAGAACTACAAATGCCTTCCTAGTCAAATTTAGTTCGACTTCACCCGGGCGTCTACTAGCCGCCTGGTTAGGTGAGATGGTAGAGCGGCTGCCCCGGAAAGGTGGTGGTTCCGGGTTCGAGACCCGGACCGGGACGAATTTTACTTCAACTGGCAGGCTTTTCTTTCGAGGAACTAGAATGTGTTTCCTTCTTAGCAATTCTTGCGATTGCATGGCTGTTTCACTTCATCTTTATTACTTCTCTCCAACTTGCGGGTTTCCGCATGACTATTACGTCTGTCATCCTCAATGGAGGCGGAGGAGGGGATTATGCTGATGTGCAGAGTAAAGTAAGAAAACAGAATGTTGAAAAATTTGGGAGCGAGACCGCGAACGTAAAAAAGAAAGTAATATAGCAAGGAATGAAATAATGTTTTCATATAAAAGCCATTGCGACAATAGACCGCATTCATCATCAACCTACGCCAAAAAAAGCAATGTGCCACACGAACGCTTGGAACTTATAACTTACAACCTTTATACACAAACGAACATTTAAACTGTCCGCGATCAAGAAAGTAAAATAAAAGGCATGCACTGCCTATGCAGTTCTTAAGCACAGTTTGCTACATATTAAGTTTGCATGAACTGATGTTGATACAATAATGAAAGCTCAGGCGCAACACCAGGAATCCTAGGTGGAATGTGTATAATCACAGTTGTGGAGTTCTTGGAAGTATTCGGCTCCATGAATGCTCGGATAAGTTGATTGTCACCAGAAAGTACGTTGACATATTTATGAAAAACCAGACTCCTGCTTGGCATGAATACGTTAAATTATTTTGGAGAAACTGACACCGCACGCACGTCACGGGTGACCTTGCGCAATCAGGGCCGCTATATTGTTGCGATGCCTTATGCCTTATTCTATGCCGTTCTTATCATCCACCACACACGGCGGCCTGATCGCGTTGATAATATGGGCAGACCGTCACTCTGACCAGTGGCCAAGCGCGAAAAGCCTGAAAAAACATAGAATCGGAAAAGGCATCGCTACAAAATACCGGCCCAGAGTTATCGAAGGGATGTTTCTATGCCTCGTATCTCTCGCAAACCCTCGATTTCGTGAACACACTCCCATCCGCCCAGAGCTATAACCGTCAGGCCACGACCGCACGCACGCTTCTTTCGCCCCAAAGACGTCGTTTGAAACAGCTGGCGCGGGCTTCACCTGCCAGCTTCTAGTATTCTTAATTACCTCGTGACAGATTGCTGGACGGATACTGGACTTTCTTCGAGATTGGCCTATATTAATTCTAAAAGATTGTATGTCCCACGCGGCAGAAAAGTGCGCCACGAGTGGTAACAAAAATCATCATCAGCGTCTTTTAAGTTAAAACAAGTCAGAGTAAGGTAACTTAAGGGGGAGTAAAGTGAATTAGGTGTAAGTAAAGTGAATGAAAAGGAAGTGGATTCAAGTAGAATAAGGTTGGTAAAAAGAGTAATGCGGATGAAGATGGATCAACGTCGATTACAGTAAGTGCAAATTAGGCCATGGTGGATTAAGGTTTATTAATGTCAAGTTGTGAAGGACACTTGATAATCTGTGACATCACGTGTCATGTACGTAACCATTTAGGTAATTCATAACGCTTTCTCATTCAAATTACCTAAGGATGCTTAAGTGAATGTCATTTATTTTGTGTCGCCCACCACAGTTCCGTAGTAGAGCTCTGGCCTAGCGCTGCTGAGGTCCAGGTCACAGTTTCAATCCACGCCACGGCGTTGGCATTTCGATGGCGGCGAATCGCAAGAGTGCTCGTGCACATTCACTTAGTTGTACGGTAAGGAACTGGATGACGTCAAAATAAATTCGGAATCTCTTTTACTGCGGCTGGCACGCCTTCTATGCAGATCAAGGTTTGGACACCTGCAGCCTCGGAATTTTTTAAAATATTTTTTCGACTGACAGGCGCCTACAGAGTGGGTGACACCGGCATATAAGGCCACTGCACTGTCAAAAAACAAAAAAAGGGGGAGAGGGGTGCGTCACCTATAGAAGTCATAGGACCCTTCCCCTGATCCATACTTGAGTCAATATACTCAGAAAACCCCGTTATTAGACGGCTTTACCATAGCGTTTGCTGTACCAAATGTCAACGTGTCACGCACGTAAAGAGATCGCGTTGTGGTCTTTGCGCATGCTCCATACTCTAGTTGGTTTCAATGCTTTATGTGCGTCATGCGAACGTGGGTCAGGTTGCGAGTTTACCTTAAGTAATTGTTACGTGCGCCGAAACACAGCGTTGTCGAATATGGCGGCCTCCATGGGCCCTGCTTTCGCGTGAATTCTCGTGATGGCAACGGCAGTGGCTCTTTCGCAGCACAGTGCCAGTGCACTTCGATTCATGGCTTCACGCTAGCTTTCCAATCTAATGGGGATGCTCCCGAGTCGATTGCGGCGATTTTGAAGTCACCACTTTAAGGCTACGCTCGCCATCGAAGATTGCCAGTAACTGTTGAAATGAGTTCCCGCTTCCTCTGTGCTCACCTGAATTGTTAGATATCAACGCTTAGCGCGTCCAAGTTCTGAGGTCGTTCGCTGATTCTGGCGTCCATTGGCCCAACAAGACGCGTCGACATGGAAACGACACGATGGTCTCTAGTAGGTTGTCTTGGCTTGGATATGTTTGGCGAGTAGCACTAGACGCGCAGTCTCTTGTAACGCCTTCCTTACGTTATGCGGTCCCTCAATTTGTACTAAAGGTATGGAAGGGATGGGAAACCAAAACGTTCTGTAATGGCGCTTGCGTTTATCGATACGTAAAATGAGAAAGGCTGTTATACAAGAGTCCATTATTTCCGCACTGTTAATTCTGTGTGATGTGTAAAAGCCGACAAGTTGCATAGGCTTTGAAAGTTATCCTAATGCACCAATTTGTTAAAAAATATATAAAATTGCCTTCATGATGTAGGTCTTCCGCGTAATGATGTTTTCTTCTTGCTTTCCTGACTGATCGAAGGGAAATTTGAAAATATTGGCACCTGTTGCGCATCTGCCTCGTCCTCAAACTGCAACTGGCAGTTTCAAACTGAGGCGAACCATTGAAAGCGATAGCAAGTTCTAGCATTGCGCTCTAGCTGCCCTCACGGAGTCACAGCTATACGCGTACGCGACAAGACACGATGTGGCACGCGAGACCGCTGATGCTGCGCAGAGGGAACTGCCACCCGCCGGACAGAACCTACGCGTGTATATAGCAATGCAGGCGCGACCAGAACCGTTTACAGTGACGCTAACGGCGCCTCGCGACATTTGACGAGACGTACGGAAAACCATCGGCGTTTGCTGGGCGCCTAGTGAAGGAGATGAAATGAAATGAAGAAAATGAAGAAATGAAATGTAAGAAAAGAAAGCAAGTAACGTGAAACCGAAACGAACGATTGTGCTGACAGCCTTCAAGACAGCAATATAAAAGGCATGCGCCCCATACGAAGTTCTTCATCAGAATTTCCTTCACGGATACGTAGACTGAAGTCTTGTTAACACATATGATGACATTTTAGGTGCAACACTTGGACAGCTAAGCGTAATGTGTATAATGACAGCTAAGGAGCTCTTTGAAGCTTGTGGCTCCATTGTAAGCGAGCCGCGGAAGCCAGAAGACTTGAAGTTACTTGATATACTGGTTCTTGCTTTCCATGAATATATCATTTTCTAAGAGGGGAATGCCTAATACTAACGAAGAAAGAATTTGTGTGCTTGGGGAAGCGATTTGTGCCACTGCGTTGCACTAGGCGTTGTGGGTGGCGCTCCCCTTACCGCCGAGCCTACACGTACGCGGGATCCAACCGATATTTCGAGCGCCACTTCCTCAAGGACGAGTTCGTAACCCCGTGCACCCTCCGCGACCACCTATGGTCACCAGCGGTGTAGAGTCTCAAACGACAGCGTCGCGAAACGCTAGCTGTCGCGGGAGAAAAATGCGCATGCGCAATCCTTACGACGGGTGTCATCACCTGGTAGTACCGCGAAACTGTGCGGTTTCCGCCGCTGTGTTAAACGAGAGACACGTGATGCGAATTTGCGTGCGATCCCTCGTACGGCG
Source organism: Dermacentor albipictus (assembly GCF_038994185.2). Taxonomy (NCBI): domain Eukaryota; kingdom Metazoa; phylum Arthropoda; class Arachnida; order Ixodida; family Ixodidae; genus Dermacentor; species Dermacentor albipictus. Next base: position 759,824 of record NW_027225599.1, read on the forward strand.
TGTCGGGGTCCGAGTTGCTGCGTACGACGATTTCGGACACGTGGCAAGAACGAACGCTTTAAAACTAGGCCAGAACTTAGCGCTGCTAATTATGCTACAAAATGCTTATAATGCGATGATTGTGACATCTCGACAACTGCGTGCACGGGCATCTCTGGTGACCTTACGCACCTAGAATTATCGATGCGACGCTTTTATGCCTAGATTCTGTACAAATTTGCGATTTCTGACATGGAGTCACGAACGTCCAGTGATATATCTATTACCTCATTACACACGTAACGTACGTAAAACATGGGTAATTTATTACCAAAGCCTGATGTATCAACCTATTTCGAACAATGCCTACACATCAACCATTACTTAATTTTTTTCGTGACTGCAAGCGCTTTGAGACGCGGCGTTATACTGCGGTGTCTTGAACATGGGCGCATATTAACGCGAAAGCATCAAATGTCCTCTCAGCCAGCAAAGCCAGCGTTGTCCGCAACGAATACTAATAAAAATCATCACGAGCGTCTTGTAAGTGAGAACAAGTCACAGTAAGGTGAAGTAAAGTGGACTGTAAAGGATCCAGGTGAATAAGGTGAATTAAAGTGGATTTAGGTGTATTACGGTGGATTAAGGTTGGCAAAATATAGAGAAAGGACGCTTAAGGTCGATGAAGTTAGATACAAACTAGAGTGAGGTGAATTACGATGAATTAGAACAGATTAAAGCGGTTTAGCGTTTGCGCATATCAGATCAACGTGAATTAAGGAGGATTAGAGTATAAATTCGAAGCACACGTAGCAATCTAGGACGTCGTGTACCATGCAGATAAGCAGTTATCTAGAGAAGTCATTATGTTTTAGTATTCAAATCAAGTATAAGAATACTTAAGCGATTGTAAAAATTTTTCCCGCTCACCCCAGTAGCGTTGTAGAGCTATGGCGTTTCGGTGCTGAGGTTCAGGTAGCAGGTTTATTTCAGGCCACGGCGGTCGCATTTAGATTGCGGAGAAATTTTAAAGAGCTCGTGCAATTGGACTTCGGTGCACGGTAAAGAACCCCGAAGATCAAAATTAATTCGGAGTGTTCTACTTCGGCGTGTACTTCTTATCATCAGGTCGTGTTTTTTAGACTTCAAGGCCAAGAATTTAATACGTAATCCAATGTTTTTCGACCGACAGGTGTCTACAAATTGGCTGAGGCTCGGTTACACGTCCGTCGCGCTATTGCACTATCCTTCTCCCCCTATAATGCAGAAAGCAAGGGTAGGGGTGGGAGGTGGGTTCAGTTGTAGAATTCACAAGATCCAGCTCCTGATCTAGACTTGTATGACTACGCAGGGACAAGCCTATTATCAGAGAGCTCAATAATTGGGTTTGCTATATCAGATGTAAACATAACACGTGACACGAAGCGGCACGCGAGACAGCTGCTGTGGTGCAGCGGGAACTGCCTGCCCTCTGGTATAATCTAGGCATGTTTAGAGCAAGGCTGGCCCGAGAAGGAGGGCAGTTGCGCAACCGGTGCCTCGTGAGATAAGACGAGACGGACAGAAAAAAATCTTGCCTGGGGTTCAATTCTCGTAAGTCTAGCTATCACAAGCGATAGCTCTGTTTTACATGCTTTCTCAAAGACTATGCACAGAGTATTTCATTATGGTTAGGCCACTGTCTGTCACAGACGTTGCACATACTGACGAACGGGTTTTGTGTTAAATTACGATGAAAGCTGGCCGTCGCAGTCGAGGTTCTCGCCAGCCGAAGTGTGTGGTTCGTCAAACGTTCCAAGTGGCTGCCGTCGCTTGCGTCCACGGCTTCTCTCCCTCTCGTTGTTGTTCGCGTTGCTGAACGACGGCGACGGTTGCAGCATCTTCGATCTTGGCACGCTTCCGCGCTTGGCAAGTTTCTTTATTGCGTGCTAATCTGGCCGGCCTTTGGTGAGGTGTTTCAGCTGGCAACATTGCTTTTGCTTCAGATTTCGCATCCTGCCGTCTAGCTTTATCAAATCGATGAGCGGATTCAGCCTGTCGCTTGCACTGAACCGCACGCACAGACGGCCCAGTCCGCGGGCCATCCATGGCGAGACTGAGCGTGAAAAGGCGCGTTTCTCGTCGGATGACATCGGCGAGCGCAGGAGCGTCCCTCGATGCGGGGCGCGTAGGGACGCCTTGGCAGCGTCCGGTTACGTTAGGTGCGCCAGAGCGTCGAACGATCGTTCGAACTATAGACGATGTTGTTCTCGCCAACGTGACGCAACGTGTGCCCGCGCTCACGCTACGTCGGAGTATATTTAGCCCCTAATTAACTCTCACCTAGTAACGAGGTACTGCAGGAGCGAGGCTCCGTGAGAGCGCAGCTACGACGCTCCTCCGCAGATGATCACATGGTGTGACGTCATATCTTCCATAATTAAAGGGACACTAAAGGGAAAAATGATTCCTTCTGCATCAGTAAATTACCTTTCTACAACACAAAAAACACCACTCTTACAACGATAACACGTTTGGTAAGCCAGAAAAAGCGCAAGAACGAAATACGGGTGGCGACGCTTACTTAAGTTCCCGCACCTGGGGGCTGTGACGTCATGGATTTTGATGGCATCTTCTAGGGCCTACTAATTATATATAGCGGTACAGATTGACTACATTTTGTTCTAAAGGAACCAAATATTAAACATGCCAAGTTTCGGGAACCTTTATTCAGCCAACGCAGCCCAAATGCGCAAACAAACTTTGGAATCCCTGACGTCACGCTGACGTACCGGCGCTGACGTTTCGGCGCGAAATTCAAATACTGATACTTGGACCTTCATTTTCTCGTCTAATATTCAAACTAGTTTCTAGAAATGACTGCCTGCAGGCTTCTCAAACAATGCTTTATTAGTCTAAACTGATTTATTGTTTCCCTTTAGTGTACCTTTAAGCTCCGGCTGCTCAAGGTCATTGCGACGCGATGAATGACTTTGAGAAATATGGCGTAGTGGAGGCTTCACTGGTTTCCCTCCAAAACTATCGGCGATTGTCAGCGCCCATTGGAAAGGTGAGACAAGTTTGGCTTGACGCTAATGGTTCGAGACGATCGCGTGCACCTCGGTGGGGTCTGCACACAGCTGCTCGTCAGTGACGCTAATCGTGAGCTCGCCCACCGTAGGCAAATCTGCCGGGGGAGAGGGGGAGGGTAAGGAAGCAATGCCTAACCCTCTCCCCCACTGTTAGGATTAGGACGGCACGCACGCAGAAATAAGCCCGGTCAGGCACGGTCGCGGAGACTGTGAAGGAGCGGAACACCAGTGTTGACGTCACTAAGCCGCGGTTTCCAATCTCCGCTCTCATCGTCATCGTGAGCAGCAGCGCGTGGCGCTCAGGGACCTGCAGCGATGTCGAGAGTTGGGTCAGTTGTTGACAAATCATTGCGGCTGCGGTTATCCTGTGCGGTCTTTCTGCATTTTTGTGTTGTGTTTTTGTTTTGTGCTTCGTGGGTTGAGAAGAACATGACACTGTAGAGTGTGCAGAGCCGTCAGAATACATTGCAAGGATATCTCGCATTTTTGTATTGGAATGTGTCATTTCTGAAGCTGTCGAATGATATTACCTTTTGACTTTTTCAACGTTACAGTTACACTGACACAAGTTCCCTAGCAGAAGAAAAATAAAAATAAACGAGGGAGATTGATTATTTTCAGGCAATGCGGGCCATATTCTTGGTGATATAAATACCAAAAAATTAAATTCTAAAAGTAACTAATGAACTTTGAATATATTTACTGAATATCTGCATTCTGCCGTTTTTACGCGTTATACAAATAATTTGGCGGCTCCTCCAAGTTTCCTCGTTAAACTGTGCAAGGCACGGTTCGTTAAGCAGGAATTGTGTTTTGAGTAACGAGCGATAAACCTTTAATGCATGCTGGTTGATTGCAGCCTTTGTGGAAAGTTACCTATGCAATCGTTCCAAGGTGTAATGCTGCCGGTATTCCAAACTTTCGCTCACTCAAAAGAAGCTGCAGGAGGCACGAACCTTAAATTCCATGAAATTGTGAATAATTTTTTTTTTGTGGAATGGCGCTACGAAACTTTGACCCACTTGTTTTAAATGCGACGTTGTATGTAATTACTGCACCTTTGTTTTCCCCCTACTTTCGCTGGTCATACGAGGCTCACAGCTTCTTTCTCCACTGTCTTTGGTGAACAAAAGCAGGCGTCAAGTTGATATAGATTGGAAACATTAGGGACGTTGTATGTGTAACCTACAGACAACGTTGCAAATGGGTGGGTTAAATTCGCCTTTTTTAGGATATATTAGGGACGCAAGTGGACTGGAGCGTCATCACTGCCTGTTACGAGTGTAGTAACACTTGTATCGCTGCCCTGGTGTAAGCACAACTAGAAATGTACAATTACAATAACACATTTTGTGAACAGAGGGGTACGCTACGTCAAGGTTGTGTACCTTGGTAAACGCGTACTGATGAAATACAGGTGTTGGAAAAAAACGTTTTACAGATACATTAAAGAACGTCCTAAGCAAACGTTACAAAGTGTCTCACTGCTCTTATCAGCAACGTTTCCGAACTTTTCAAGAGCACTTTGCATTTAGAAGGAAGGGGTGCAGCATGAGTGGAAAATGCTGCGAATGTTTAACACTTCTGGCTTACTAGAAGCGCTACGAAAATTTATTGAATCGCCGTCATTTATTTTTGTTATTCGGGGGACCTTTCTTGTGCGACACGTCTATTGGTTTCACATGGTGTCTTGTGTGAACTAAACGAGGCAGCTTCTTTATGTTCGCTAACAATAAGGACGAAGTGATGTTTGGTGTGTATGGAAAGTTCGAAGTGGGTGGCCACATGAGGCTGTGGTAATAAATTACGTATGTTTGGGCTCTAGAGCGTTTTAAATTTGTCTAACGAACGGGCCTAATTTAACCCGTTGCCCTGGTACAACACCAAAGGCCATTAGGCTCAACATCAGTTCGAATTTGCCCTGCCCTCTGCTAGCCGCCTGGTTAGCTCAGTGTCTATATGCCAACAGACTACGCCAGACTGCGTGCATTCCAAGTAAAAAGATGACATCCATCTGTTCAAAATCTTGTTCAGGTGGTAAAAAACGAATGTGGTGTCAATGCTTGACACTTTGACACATATAAAACTAGTGTGATCTAGGATCACAAACTCTGTTGAAGCTTGTAGCCAAGCTGGAAATAAAGAAAAAGAAACCTGGTTCGCTCAGATGGTAGAGCTGCTGCCCCGGAAACGCGGTCATCCCGGGTTCGAGGCCCGGGCCGGGACAAATTTTTCTCCAACTGCGAGGGTTTTCTTTCGAGGAACTAGAATGGGTTTCTTGTTTAGCAATTGCTGTGATTGGGTGGATGTATCATTTCATCTTTATTACTTCTCTCCACCTTGCGGGTTCCGCAGAACTATTAGATCCCTCATCCTTAATGGACGAGGGGCTGGAGGGGATTATGCCGGTGCGCAGAGTAAAGTAAGGAAATTGCATGTCGAAAAAACTTGGGGCAAGGCCATGGACGTAACACAAAAAGAAAACAATAGTAGCAAGAAATGAAGGAATATTTTGATATAAAGCCTTTGCGCCAATAAATCGCATCCATCACCAACCTATGTAAAAAAAAGCAACGTGTAACACAAACGCTAGGAACTTGGAAATTACTACCTTTAAACACAAACGAACACTTAATTATTTTAATTATAGGATTTTACGTGCCAAAACCACTTTCTGATTATGAGGCACGCCGTAGTGGAGGACTCCGGAAATTTCAATCACCTAGGGTTCTGTAACGTGCACCTAAATCTAAGTACACGGGCGGAAAACGAACATTCAAAGTGATGGCGTTCAAGAAAATCAAATAAAAGACATGTGCTGCGTATGCAGATAATCAGCAGAGTTTTCCACGTATTCAGGTTGCGCGAATTGTTTTTCATATATTAATGAAACTGCAGGTGCAACGCCAGGAAACCTAGGCGGAACGTGTATAATCACAGCTGTGGAGTTCATTGGAGCAACTGGCTCCATTGGCAATCTCAACGGCCCTCTTCTCAAGAATACGTTGATATATTTATGAGAAACCAAACCTCGCTTACTGCTTGCCATGAATACGTTAAATTATTTGGGGAGAAACTGACGCCACACGCACGTCACGGGTGACCTTGCCCAATCAGAGTTGTCGAAGTGACTTTTCTATGCCTCGCATATCTCACGCAAACCTGTGATTTCGTGGACACACTCGCGTACGCCCAAAGCTGTAACCGCCATGTTACGACCGAACGCATGCTTCTTTCGCGCCAAAGTCGCCCTCTCAGACATCTGGCGCGGGCTTCACCTGCCAGGTTCTGGGCTTCTCAATTACCACGTGACAGATCGTGCTTTGAGACGCGGCGTTACACTGGACGTTCATTAAGATGGGCCCATGTTAATTCTGAAAGGTTATATGCTCCACGAGGCAGAAAAGTCGGCAACGAGTGGTGAGAAAATACATCATCAGCGTCTTGTAAGTTAGAACAAGTCCGTGTAATATAACTTAACGTGGAGTAAAGTTTATAAGAATGAAGTGAATTAAAGTAGATTGAGATTGGTAAAATTAAAGCAATGTGCATGAAGATGGATTAACGTGGATTAAAGAAAGTGCAGATTAGGCTGAGGTGGACTAATGTTTAGTTATGGTAAGTAGTGGAGGACACTTGATAATTCATGACGTCACGTCCCATGCACGTAACCAGTGAGGTAATTCATAACGCTTTGTCATTCAAATCACGTAAGAATACTTAAGTGACTTTTTTTGTGCGTGACGCCCGCCGCAGTAGCGTAGTAGAGCTCTGGAGTAGTGCTCCTGAGGTTCATGTCATAGGTTTAATTCAGGCCACGGCGGTCGCATTTCGATGGCGGCGAAATGCAAAAGTGTTCGTATACATTAATTAGGTGCACGTTATAGAAATTGAGGAGGTCAAAACTAATTCGGAATATCTTCCACTTCGGCCGGCACACTTTCTATTCAGATGAGGGTTCTGACACCTGCAGCCCCAGAATTTTCTTATTATGTTTTTCGACTGAAAGGTGCCTAAAGAGTGGGTGACGCCCACCTATACGTCCATTGAACTATTAACAAACAAAAAAAGCGGGGGTGGGGAGGGGTGCGTCATCTACAGAAGTAAAAAGATCCTTCACCTGATCAACACTTGAGACACTGCACTGGGAAAAGCCCGTTATTAGACAGCTTTACCACAGTGTTTGCGGCACCAAATGGCAACGTGTCACGCAAGTGAAGAGATCGCGTTGTCCTCTCTGCGCATGCTCCGTACTCTGTTTGGTTTCCATGGTTTACGTGCACTACGCGAAGGTGCGTTATGGTAACGAGGGTTGCAATGTGGGCTTGTTGGTATTGCATCTTCAAGGGGTGTACGGTATCACCTATAAAAGACGGGACAAAAGAAGACACACAGGGACACCCACAGCGCAAACTTCCTACAATGTTTATTATCAAAAACCAGGTCGTACTTATACACTAAGCCAACATTAGCCGCAGCCACGTGAACAGAGAAACAATCAGAGCGAAACATTTTTGTAAGTGATATTTTAGGCCATGGGCAAAAATTTCAGTTCTTTTTCAGAGAGAGCCAATGACGGTTTACTGATACGTGAATCCCCTGGGGCATCAATCTGCTCGGCGTCTATTATAAGTTTAGTGTGTTGACACCTATTTCTACCAGTTATCGTTGTTGATGCGAAGACTGGGGATCACTTATGTTGCTTACAATGAAGGGAGAGAAACCCACCTGATACAAGTTTGTCGACTTTATTTTTGTGTTCGCGCTGTCTATCATTAATGTATCTGCCCGGCTGTCAGACGCAATACTACCCACACGATTAGGGTATACTTTATATAATCTATGTCTTAGAATCTCTAAACTTCTGCTGGGTTTAACTTGGTGGTTAGGAGCACTTTCTTTCTTTTCTAGTCTCGTTTTCCAGCACAGGCTGATTAGTTTGTTAGGGGCAGAAAAAAACCAGCTCAGTGTTAACTCGGCGGGCAATTTTCTTTAGGTTGTGCGACAACCGGTGGACATAAGGCATCACTGTTGGTCTTTTTTTCTCTCGGTTACTATTTCCTTCCACACGTTCAGAAGTCCCTGATTGCTGCACTTGCCTAAGTATTCCCTCTGCAACTGATGCTAGAATATGTTGGGGATAACGTGCTTCATGTAGCCGCAAGGCCTGTAGTGTGAATGCTTTGTCAGTGCAATGATGGCGGGATTTAGTAAGTGCGTTAGTAAAACACATTTTCCCAATTCCTCTTTTTACCAGTTTAGAATAGGCTGAATGATATGAGAACGGTTTACTTGCCTTGGGGCTGTAACACCGGCAAGTTAAATCATCACCGAAGGCAAATTTAATATCAAGAAACTTGATTTTTTCTTCAATGGGAACTTCGAACGTAACTTCCAGAGGACAAATGCTCTCGCGTATAGTAATACTAACAGCTCAACACTTTATGTCAAAGTTGTCTAGTTTAACATTGACAAACACTAAAAAAATCATCAACTAATCTAAATATTTTAGCAACTTTTTTTATCATTGATGCGTTAGCACAGGTCTCTGTCTAGCTTAACTAAGTACAGGTTGCTTAAATCAGGCGCTAAGCAGGATCCTATACAGACACCATGTTTTTTGAAGGTATGGAATGTCATTTCTTTTTACAAATTTTCACTTCATGTACAAGTCTGATGTTCTAAAAAATATGCAACGGCTGTGCCCACTTTCGTCTTAAATCTTACAGCCCCAAATTCATGTATACATGATTCAACACTACTTAAGAATTCATTTTTGAGCCAAAGAATAATACAGGTCTTTCACATCTGCTGAGAAGGCCATTAGTCCCGCGTTACAGTTGGCCTCTGCAAAGGCTAAAACTGCGTCGGAATTTTTCGTGACGAACGGATCATCAATCTCGAGTAGCTTAAGTTTGTCTAATAAATAGACTGCAATGGATTTCTGCCATGTGCCTTTTTTCCGATACTATTACCCTGAACGGGACACCTTCTTTGCGCATTCTCGCGCTACAAAATACATCGAGACTGTCATTCTTTCTTTTTCCTATTGCTTTCAATACTTTACCTAGGTTCATGTCCCGGCACATAGCAACAGCTCTGCTCTTAACTTTCGTCAGTGAAATTTACTTCTGTTCATTGAACACGGCTGTTATTGCTTCATTAGCTTTCTTTTGTTGTAGCCACCACCTGAAAATATTGCAAAGAACAGACAGTGCATTTTCAACTAAGTGGGAAACAACGTGTTTCACTGGTAACTTCGAATTTTGAAGCTTACATTTGTTCAGGGCATCCACGGCTTCAGAGTCCATCCTCACGCCTTCGTCTTCCTGCGGATGTCTGGAAATCTGCCGCACGAGAGAGAGTAGCTCCGGTTTTGTGTTCTTAGCTTCCATGGCAAACTTAGGTCCCCGCTCCAGGACTTGACGGTCCTTTTCTGGCAGGGGAAGGCCTTCGGGAATGTGGACCTTGCTACTTGCGTGGCTCAATGGGACGTGCCGCTCCTTGGAAACTTCTGCCCGCAGCTGCCTCTGTTGATGTGGCCAAAGGCATTCCGTTTGCTGATGTGTCAGAGGCGGGCACCTGTGAATTTAGTTATTCGCCCCACTAGGCTTGTCGGCACAACGCACTTGTGAGTGTACAGCGCTGTGCGTGACCTTGTGTGTCTTCTTTCATCCCGTATTTTATTCGCGCGTCCGTACACCCCCTGAAGGTACGTTATGTGGCGAGGTTTCCCTACGTAATATTTACATGCAGCGAAAGACAGCGTTGTTGAACATGGCGGCCCCAATGGGCCCTACTTCCGCGTGAATTCTCGTCATGGCAACGCCAGTGGCTCTTTCGTAGCACAATGGCAGTGCACTTCGAGCCATGACGTCACAATAGCTTGCCAATCCAACGGGGATGCTCCCGAGTGAACAGCGGTGATATTGAAGTCACCACATTAAGGCTACGCTCGCCATCGAAGATTTCCAGTAACTGTTGAAATGAGTTCATGTTTCTTCTGCGCTCACTTGAATTATTACATATCAACGCTTACCGAGTACAACTTATGAAGGTGTTCGGCGATTCCAGCGTCCATAGGCCTAACAAGACGCATTGGCATAAAAACGACACGATGGTCGCTAGTAGGTTGTCTTAGCTTGAATATGTTTGGCTCGAAGCACAAGTCGGCGCACTCTCTTGTAACGTCTTCCTTAGATTATGCGCTCCCTCATTTCGAAGTAAAGGTGTCGAAGGGACGCGAAACCATAACGTTCTGTAATGGCGCTTGCGTTTATGGCTACGTAAAGTGAGAAACGCCGTTATATAAGTGTTCAATATTTCCGCATTGTTCACTCAGCGTCATGTGTCAAAGCCGGCAAGTTCCTTAGGCGTTCTAAGTTATCTTAATGCATCAATTTGTTTAAAAAATAAACAATTGCCTTCATAATTTAGGTCTTCCGCCTAATGGTGTGTTCTGCCTGCTTGCCGGATTGATTGAGGTGAAATTGCAAATATTGTCACCTATCGCACGTCCACCTCTTCCACAAACGAAAACTTGCAGTTTCACCCTGAGGAGAAGCATTAAAAGCGATAGCAAGGTTTTTGCGTTGCGCTCGAGTTACCATCACGGCGTCACAGGACTACGCGTACGCGACAAGACACGATGTAACACGTGAGACAGCTGATGCTGCACAGCGGGAACTGCTTCCCCGTTGACAGAATCTATGCGTGTATATAGCAATACAGGCACGACCAGGACCGTCGGTAGTGACGCTAATGGCGTCTCGAGAGATGAGACGGACTGAAAACCTTCGGCGTTTGCTCTGTGCCTAGTGATGGAGGTTAGACAGGTTCTGTTTAATGCTTACTGTCTCAGACCAGCGTGTGCACTATGGTGTCGTCTGCACAGAGCTGCTCGTCAACAACTCTGATTGTGTGTCGCACACAATAGGCGCTTTTGGCAGAAGTCGCGCGGGGCAAGGTGTGGCATTGCCCCCGCCCCTACACAATCTTGAAAGCGGGTGCTTTTGTCCGCACGCTGGAAAATCCAACAGCTAACACCGACTTTTCTTTGCCAATGCATCAGGCGGGTAGCTAATTTTTCTTCTTATCATGCACCTCCCCCGTTTGAGCAGTGCGGATTGTCCTTGGTGCCTCACCGCGAAGAGCGGTAGCAGACGACGAAAGGAGTATCGCCAGAGACGCTGGCGTTGCGCAGAAGGCTGGCGCTGGGCAGTTCCCACCGTAAAACATTTAACGTTGCGCTTCGTTCGTCCTGGCCATTGTATTGGGACCGTAAAATTATGTTTGAAGACCCAAGATTAGCTTCCTATATCTAACCCATGGGCGAGGGATTCTGAAGTATTATAATCAGCCACGCTGAACAATGGCTGTGTTAATATATTCCGTATGCTTGTGCTCTGCAGCATTTTGAACGTGTGTAATGAACAGGGCGTAATTTAACGCCTGGTTAGCGGATATGGTAGAGTGGCTACCCCGTAAAGGCGGTGGTTCCAGGTTCGAGACCCGGACCGGGACAAATTTTTCTTCAACTGCGAGGCTTTTCTTTCGAGGAACTAGAATGAGTTTCCTTCGTAGCAATTGCTCTGATTGCGTGGATGTCTCACTTCATCTTTATTACTTACTTCTCTCCACCTTGCGGGTTTCCGCAGAACTAATACATCCCTCATCCTAAATGGAGGTGGAGGAGGGGATTATGCCGGTGCGCAGAGTAAAGTAAGAAAATTGAATGTCGAAAAAATTTGGAACGAGACTCTAATGAAAAAAACAACAAATATAGCAAGGAATGAAGGAATGTTTTATGTAAAAGCCATTGCGTCAATAAACCCCATCCATATTCAACCTACGTCAAAAAAAGCAACGTGGAACATGAACGCTTGGAACTTATAACTTACAACCTTTATACATGAACGAACACATAAACTGTCTGTGTTCAAGAAAATAAAGTAAAAGGCGTGTGCTGCCTACACAGTTCTTAAGCACAGTTTTCAAAACATTAAGTTTGCGCGACATGTTGTTAATATATTAATGAAAATTCAGGTGCAACACCAGGAATCCTAGGTGGAATGTGTATAATGACAGCTGTGGAGTTCTCGGAAGCATCTGCTCCATGAACGTTGCTGGAACATGAGTCCTGACCAGAAAGTACGTTGACATATGAAAAACCAAACCCCGGTTCCTGCCTGCCATGAATACGTTAAATTATTTGGACAGGAACCAACGCTGCACGCACTTCAAGAGTGACCTTGCGCAATTATCAATGTGACGTTTCTATGCCTCACATCTCTAGCAAACCCGCGATTTCATGGACACACTCGCACACGCCCAGAGATATAACCATCAGGTCACGACCGCACGCACGCTTCTTTTGCGCCCAAGTCGCCGTTCCAGACATCTGGCGCGGACTTCACCTGCCAGCTTCTGGCAATCTCAGTTACCTCGTGACAGATTGCGCTTTGAGACGCAGCGTTATACTCGACTCTCTCCAAGATGGGCCCGTATTGATACTAAGAGATTGTATGTACCACGAGGCAGAAAAGTCCGCAACATGTGGTAACAAAAATCATCATCAGTCTCTTGTAAGTTGGAACAACCAGAGTAAGGTAACTTAAGGTGAAGTAAAGTGAATCAAGTCTAAGTAAAGTGAATGAAAACAAAGTTGATTAAAGTTGATTAAGATTGGTAAAAATTAGAGCAATGTGGATGAAGATGGATTAACGTGGATTATAGCAGGTGCAAATTAAGCGAAGGTGGATTGAGGTTTATTAATGTAACGTTGTTAGTGACACTTGATAATCTGGGACATCACGTGTCATGCACTTAACCAGTTATATAATTCGTAAGTCTTTTTCATTCAGATCACTTAAGGATGCTTCAGTGAATGTCATTTATTTTGTGTCGCCCACTACACTAGCGTAGTACGGCTCTGGCCTAGCGCTGCTGAGGTCCAGGTCATAGGTTCAATCCAGGCCACGGCTGTGGCATTTCGATGGCAGCGAAACGCAAGAGTGCTCGTTTTACACCAACTGCCCCGGATTTCTTTTAATATTTTTTTCGACTGACAGTTGCCTACAGAGTAGGTGACGATGGCCTATAAAGCCATTGCACTATCAATAACAAAAAAAAGGTGGGCGGGAGGGTTGCGTCACCTATAGAAGTCATAAGATCCTTCCCGTGATCCATACTTGAGTCACTACACTGAGAAAACCCCGTTATTAGATGGCTTCACCATAGCGTTTGCTGTACGAAATGTCAACGAGTCACGCACGTAAAGAGATCGCGTTGTCCTTTTGGCGCATGCTCCGCACTCTATTTGGTTTCCAAACTTTACGTGCATTATGCGAACGTGGGTCATGTTGCGAGTTTACCGTACGTAATATTCACGTGCGCCGAAACACAGCGTTGTCGAATTTGGCGGCCCACATGGGCCCTATTTCCACGTGAATTCTCGTGATGGCGATGCCAGTGACTCTTTCGCAGCACAGTGGCAGTGCACTTCGATTCATGACGTCACGTTAGCTGGCCAATCAAACGGGGAATCTCCCGTGACAATTGCGGTGATATTGAAGTCGCCACTTTAAGTCTACGCTCGCCATCGAAGATTGCCAGTAATTGTTGAAATGAGTTCCCGCTTCTTCTGTGCTCACCTCAATTTTTAGAAATCAACTCTTAGCGCGTTCAACTTCTGAGGTCGTTCGGTGATTCTGGCGTCCATAGGCTCAACAAGACGCGTCGACATGGATATGACATGATCGTCTCTAGTAGGTTGTCTTGGTTTGGATATGTTTGGCGCGAAGCACTAGACGGCGCACTCTCATGTAATGCTATCCTTAATTTATGCGCTCCCAAATTTGTACTAAAGGTATGGAAGGGACGGGAAACCATAATGTTCTGTAATGGCGCTTGCGTTTATCGATACGTAAGGTGAGAAAGGCTGTTATATGCCTGTCCATTATTTCCGCAGCGTTCATTCTGTGTGATGTGTAAAAGCCGACAAGCTGCATAGGCTTTGAAAGTTATCCAAATGCACCAATTTGTTTAAAGAAATAAACAATCGCCTTCACGATGTAGGTCCTCCGCGTAATGGTGTTCTCTGCTTGCTTGCCTGAGTGATTGAAGTGAAATTGAAAATATTGGCACCTGTTGCGGATCTGCTTCGTCCACAAACAAACTGAAACCGGCCGTTTCAACCTGAGGCGAAACATGGAAAGCGATAGCAAGGTCTAGCATTGCGCTCGAGCTGCCATCACGGAGTCACAGCTATACGCGTACGCGACAAGACACGATGTGACACGCGAGACAGCAGATGCTGCACAGAGGTAACTGCCACCAGCCTGACAGAATCTATGCGGGTATATAGCAATGCAGGCGCGACCAGGACCGTTTACAATGACGCTAACGGCGCCTCGCGACATTAGACGAGACGTACGGAAAACCATCGGCGTTTGCTGGGCGCCTAGTGAAGGAGATGAAATGAAGAAAATGAAGAAATGAAATGTAAGAAAAGAAAGCATGTGACGTGAAACCGAAACGAACGATTGTGCTGACAGCCTTCAAGACAGCGATATAAAAGACGTGCGCCGCAAACGAAGCTATTCATCAAAATGTCCTTCATGAATACGTAGACTGAAGTCTTGTTGACACATATGACGATATTTCAGGTGCAACACTTGGGCAGTTAAGCGTAGTGTGTATAATGACAGCTAAGGAGCTCTTTGAAGCATGCGGCTCCACTGCAGGTGGGCCGCTCCAGCTAAATACTTTGAAGTTATCTGATATACCGGTTCCTGCTTTCCATGAATATATTATTTACTAAGAGGAAAATCTCTATTACAAACGAAGTAAGAAATTGTATGCTTGGGGAAGCGATTTGTGCCACTGCGCTGCACTAGGCGTTGTGGGTGGCGCTCGCCTTACCGCCGAGCCTACACGTACGCGGGATCCAACCGATACTTCGAGCGCCACTTCCTCAAGGACCAGTTCGTAACCCCGTGAACCCTCCGCGACCGCCTATGGTCACCAGCGGGGTAGAGTCTCAAACGACAGCGTCGCGAAATGCTAGCTGTCGCGAGAGAAAAATGCGCAGGCGCAATCCTTACCACGGGTGTCCTCACTTGGTGGTACCGCGAAACTGTGCGGTTTCCGCCGCTGTGTTAAACGAGAGAGACGCGATGCGAATTTGCGTGCGATCCCTCGTACGGCGTGTCCGGGTCCGAGTTGCTGCTTACGACGATTTGGGACACATCGCACGAACGAACGCTTTAAAAGTAGGCCAGATCTTCGCGCCGGTAACTATGCGACAAAATGCTTATAATGCGATGATTGTGACATCTCGACAACTGCGCGCACGGGCGTCTCTGAAGACCTTACTCACCCAGAATTATCGAAGTGACGTTTTTTTACCTCGTATCTGTGCGAATTTGCGATTTCTGTCAGACAATCACGTACGCCCAGTGCTATATCTATTACCTCATTACACACGTAACGTACGTAAAACATGGGTAATTTATTACCAAAGCCTGATGTATCAACCTACTTCGAACAATGCCAGCACGTCAACCATAACTTAATTTCTTCGTGACTGCAAGCGCTTTGAGACCCGGCGTTATGCTGCGGTGTCTTCAATATGGCCCCATATTAACGCGAAAGCATCATATGTCCCATGAGGCAGCAAAGCCAGCATTGTCCGCAACGAATACTAATAAAAATCATCACGAGCGTCTTGTAAGTTAAAACAAGTCAGAGCAAGGTGAAGTAAAGTGGACTGTAAAGGATCCAGGTGATAAGGTGAATTAAAGTGGATTTAGGTGTATTACGGTGAATTAAGGTTGGCAAAAATTAGAGAGAAAGTACGCTTAAGGTCGATTAAGTTGGATACAAATTAGAGCGAGGTGAATTATGATGTATTAGAGCAGATTAGGCCGGTTTAGTGTTTGTGCAAATCAGATCAAGGTGAATTAAGGTGGATTAGACTATAAATTCGAAGGACACGTAGCAATCTAGGACGTCGCGTACCATGAAGGTAACCAGTTATTTCGAGAAGTCATAATATTTCGGTATTGAAATGAAGTGGAAGAATGCTTGAGCGATCGTAAAATGTTTCCCGCTCATCCCAGAAGCGTAGCAGAACTATGACGTTGCGGTGCTGAGGTTCAGGTCACAGGTTTATTTCAGGCCATGGCGGTCGCATTCAGATCGCGGCGAAGTGTTAAAGTGCTCGTGCAATTGGATTAGGGTGCACGGTAAAGAACGCCCGCAGGTCAAAATTAATTCGGAGTGTTCTACTTCGGCGTCTACCTCTTATCATCGGGTGGTGTTTTGAAAATTACAGACCAAGAATGTAATACCTAATCCAATGTTTTTCGACAGAGAGGTGTCTACAAATTGGGTGAGGCTCACTTACATGTCTTTAGCGCTATTGCACTACCCCTCTCCCCCTACAATGCAGTGACAATCCCATTATCAGAGAGCTCAATAATTGGGTTTGCTATATCAGATGTAAACATAACACGTGACACGAAGCGGCACGCGAGACAGCTGCTGTGGTGCAGCGGGAACTGCCTGCCCTCTGGTATAATCTAGGCATGTTTAGAGCAAGAGGGGCCCGAGAAGGAGGGCAGTGGCGCAACCGGTGCCTCGTGAGATAAGACGACACGGACAAAACAAACTCTTGGCTGGATTTCAATTCTTGTAAGCCTAGTTATCACAAGCGATAGCTATGTTTTACATGCTTTTGCAAAGACTATGCTCAGAGTATTTCATTATAGTTAGGGCACTGTCTGTCGCAGACGTTGCACACACTGCCGAACGGGTTGTGTGTTAAGTTACGATGAAAGCTGGCCGTCGCAGTCGAGGTTCTCGCCAGCCGAAGTGTGTGGTTCGTCAAACGTTCGTTGTGGCTGCCGTCGCTTGCGTCTACGCCTTCTCTCCCTCTCGTTGTTGTTCGTGTTGCTGAACGACGGCGAAGGTTGCAGCAGCTTCAATCTTGGCACGCTTCCGCGCTTGTTAAGTTTCTTTATTGCGTGCTAATCTGGCCGGCCTTTGCTGCTGTGTTTCAGCTGGCAACTTTGCTTTTGCTTGAGATTTCGCATGCTGCCGTCTAGCTTTATCTACTCGATCATTGCATTCAGCCTGTCGCTTGCGCTGAACCGCACGTAAAGACGTCCCAGTCCGCGGGCTATCCATGGCGAGACTGAGCGTGAAAAGGCGCGTTTCTAGTCGAACGTCATCGGCGAGCGCAGGAGCGTCGCCCGATGCGGGGCGCGTCGGGGCGCCTTGGCAGCGTCCGGTTACGTTTGGTGCGCCAGTGCGTCGAGCGATCGTTCCAACTGTAGACGATGTTGTTCTCGCCAACGTGACGTAACGTGTGCGCGCGCTCACGCTATGTCGGAGTATAGTTAGCCCCTAATTAACTCTCACCTAGTCACGAGGTACCGCAGGAGCAATGCTCCGTGAGAGCGCAGCTACGACGCTCCTCCGCAGCAGATCACGTGGTGTGACGTCAGGTCTTCCACAATTAAGATCCGGCTGCTCAAGGTCATTCCGACGCGGTGAATGACTTTGAGAAATATGGCGTGGTGGAGGTTTCACTGGTTTCCTTCCAAAACTATCGGCGATTGTCAGCGCCCATTGGAAAGGATAGACAGGTTTAGCTTGACGCCAACGGTTCGAGACGAATGCGTGCACCACGGTGTGGTCTGCACAGAGCTGCTCGTCAGTAACGCTAATGGTGAGCTCGCCCACCATAGGCGTATCTGCCGGGGGAGAGGGGAAGGGTAAGGAAGTACTTTCCTAACCCTCTCCCCAACTGTCAGAAGTGGAGGGTCAAAGAATGCCATTTGCCGCGTTTCCATCAAATTTTGGAAGATGGCGCTTTTTGCTGCACGCTGGAATATCCACCAAGTCGACAGCTGAGACCAAACTTCCTTTGTGAATGCATTAGCCACGTAAGTAATGCCTTTATTTATTACGTATCCCCTATTTTGGCAGTGAGCATTGTCTTTCGTGCCTCGCCCAGAAGACGTGAAGCAGATGACATAAGGGGTGCGCCATACACGTTGGCGTTGCGGAGAAGGCTGGCCCTAGGCAGTTCCGCCACAACAGATTTCACGTGGCGCTTCGTATATTTAGATGCAAGATTGCAAGATCACATTTCAAAACACAGTTAGCTTGCTGTGTCTAATCTAAGAGCGAGGGATATAAAATAATTATAATCACTCCCCCCTCCCCCCAAATAAGTCATACTTTACGGCATGTGTTTGATGGATTAGCAAATACTCGGAATATTGAATATAAGTGGGGAGCGACCATTATTCAATTTTACAGAATTTAAAAAAGAAGACCGCCTGTGCCAGATGGCACAATTCTTCTGCTTTAAGTGAACTGATTAAAGAGTTGGGTATTGTGAGCACGAGAAATGGAAACAGGTATCTAATTAATTAGCACAAAGAAGCCGACAAACAACGACACCAAAGAGAGCCGGGGATATCACATGCAGTTGATAACTGAAATAAAAAAAATGGTTAATCAATTGAAGATGAAAGTGAATAAAAACAAAAGCTGGTCCACGTCTTCTCATTACGAGTGCGATGCTCATCCGAATAAAGCTACCTCGGCACCATTTTCGTGTGCATTTTTTGTTTTTGTTTATGTTCAGCTACTGGAACTAAACCTGGAAGTGTTAGCCAGCGTCACACATCATGGCCTTGACGGCAGATGTCGAGCACCTTTTTTTTTTGTCGCAAGCGTCACGTGTACCTGAACATTTGGGTGAAGGCATCTAGTTAATGAACCCACACATGCTACCTGAAGGCATTAATGCTACTGGATTCGAGGCATCGCTATGCAGTGAACGAGAAAAAATTAAACCAGGCCCCAATTTTCATTAGTCATGTTATAACAAGCGGAACTTCCGAGCAGATGATACCTGACATCGGGGAAGTCTTCCACCATGCTCTGGAAACAGGGCACAACATAATCTTTCAGTGGTTTCCTTCTCACTGCGGCATCGTCGGCAATGAATTTGCTGGCAAGGCTGCGCGGTCTGCCCACGATGTCACCCAGACGCGTCCAATACCTTTGGCGATGACCGACGCTGCCAGGTAACTTCACCTACTTGCGCGCCAGAAGAGTCAAGATTTCTGTAGTTCAAGGGCCTTCAAGTGCCGATGGCATAAGCCTGACCCCTTGCTACGACTACAGCTGTCATCTCGCCTTTCTCGCGGCTTAACAGTGCTGTTGTGCCGCATGTGGCTGGAAGTGGCGTTCACGAACGCTTACTCCTGTCTCCTGGCTTACTCCTGAACACCAAATTGTGCCCCTGTCCTCGCGACGACATACAACGCCTCTCTCTCAGGACAACGCTAAACCGATTGGATGTGAGACCGTTGTCTGAGTGAAGGATACTCGGACCGTGGGCCAAACCCGTCACAAATTATATAAGAAGCCAACAAAGACACCAAGGTCAACATGGGGTAAATAACTTGTACTTGCTAATTGAATTAAAGAAATGATAAATAAATGGAAATGAAATGGATGAAGAAGCAACTAATCGAAAGTGGAATGCGAACTCACATCATCGCATTATGCGTGCGTTGTATTTACCAAATCTGCTACCACAGCGCCCTTTCCCATCCACTTTATGGCGTACTTATCTTTGTTACTGCTATAACCATGTGTATATATATATATATATATATATATATATATATATATAGAGAGAGAGAGAGAGAGAGAGAGAGGGGGCGAGAGAGAGTGAGCATTGTTTATTTTGGGGCGTGCCCCCACTCAAAAAATAGTTAGTACGGCACTGGCCAAAGCTAACATTTTAGCAAGAAACGGGCAGGTTTTATTTTCCATTTAGCCTAGCATTTGCAATAACTGACCAAAAGGAAGTCTGCTGTGAGCAGATTTCTGCTGTCGCTGCCCGCTTTCAGAGCAGAAGCTTAGGCAAACTTTTTCATGACCTGTGCTGGTAAGAAACTGCGAGGAGCGACCACTCGAGTCCTCAAGTAAAAACTCTTGTGGCATTGTCTTGTGCGCGATGCCATGACCTGTGTTGTTGTTTTTGTTGTTGTTGTTAAACACTTTAATCAAACGAAGGTGTTCGGGGCACGCAGGCCCCTGGGCACTCGCACGATCGTACTCCACTCAAGTGTTTATGTTCCGTAGGTCCATAACTCTGGCAGCCCAGCTGGTCGCGATTGTCTGCCTTGCCGGGTCCTCTGAGCGGAGCATGGTCTCCCAGTCCTCCCACGATGTCAGGTGCTCCAGCCCCCGCGGGGGAGGTTCCATCGGGCAAAGCGAGAGGATGTGGATGCGAACGGTTCGGGACAGAGAGAGCAGGCCGGGGTGGGGAAAGAGGGATGGTAATGGGATAGGGTGACAGGGGAGGGGAGTGCGTGGGTCTGGAGTCACCTCCAAAGTGTCGCATGTCTGTTGTCTAGGGATGGGTGAGGTGGGTGGGGGTAGATCTGTCTTGCGGCTCTATAAGCCTGCGTCAGATCGCTGAAGGAGTGCATGCGCTCCTTCGTGAATCCCGGATCGGAGGCCACCTGAGCCCGGTTAATAGAACCTCGGGCTAATAGGTTGGCAGCCTCGTTTCCGGGATTCTCAGAGTGCGCAGGCACCCATATCAGCTCCACATGGTGGCGTGGAGGTGCAACGGGTGATTCCAGTATACAAAAAGCAAGCACATGGACTTGGCCTCGTACAAAATTTAGTATAGCCGTTTTTGAGTCTGTTAATATGTACCGGGCTTCCGTATGAGTGATGACAATGGCGATCGCAGCTTCCTGTGCAGCTTCTGGGGAAGTGTGTGGGGGGAGGGGTTGTCGGATGAGTGAGGAGAGGGAGGAGTCCACGACGATGGCAACCGCTTGCTCTCCCATGCTTGCGGCGTCCACCCATACGGCGTCTGGTTCGGGGCCGTAATAGCGATGGAGCGGCTTAGCTCGAGCTCGGCGGCTCGCCTCGTGTGTTGTGGGTGCATGTTCCTCGGGAGCGGCCTAATAAGCAGCTCACATTGGATGTGTCGTGGGGTGGTGATTAGTGTAGGGTCGTTGGCCGGTATCCGGATCCCGAGGGAGTCCAGGATGTGCCGCCCAGCGGATGTCTCTGTCAGGCGAATGTATTGCGCCTGTCGGTGGGCTTCTACAAGTTCCCCGATAGTGTTGTGGAGGCCCAGGCCGAGTAGTCGGTCTGTGGGTGGGTTAAGGGGTAGTTTTAGTGCTACTTTGTACGCCTCGCGTATTAAGGCATCTAGGGCATTAGTATCGTGTCGGGATAAGTGTAAATATGGCGTTGTGTAAAGCACACGGCTGAGGATGAAGGCATGGATGAGGCGACATAGGCCGCACTCCTTTATGCCTCTGTGGTGGGCTGAAACCCGGGGAATGAGGTGTGAAATCGCACCTGCAATGTGCTTGAGTTTTTTCAGGGTGGTGGTGTTTTTACCATCACACTGGATATGGAGTCCCAGTATGCGGAGGGTTTCAACCTCCGATACTGGGCGTCCGTCCAGATCGATCATGATGGGTGAGCATGGGGAGCTGCGATTACGAGGTCTGATGAGTAGTAGTTCGGATTTTTCTGGGGAGCAGGAAAGACCGATACTGGCAGCATAATTTTGGGTCTGGGTGGCTACAGACTGGAGAGTGTCCTCTATGTCGCCGTCAGTGCCGTGGGTAGTCCACAGCGTGATGTCGTCGGCATAGAGGGTGTGTTTGAGATGGGGTATGATTGCCAATTGTCGGGCCAGGGCGATTAGGATGATATTAAATAGAAAGGGGCACAGAACGGACCCTTGCGGGGTGCCTTGGCCTGTGCACGGTATCTTATTGAGGTGATACTTCGGGCCAGTTGGTTTTGCATCAAAGTCAGCCCGAAGAAAAACATATCTAGAAAGTCCCTTCCATCTATCGGCTTTCGTTTGTAGGCTGAAAAACCGTGAATGGATAGCAACTAGCAAAAAACAAAAAAACCCCAAGCACATTATGAAAAAGGTAAACGAAAAGCAAAGAAAAAACAAACTGAAGGATGAACAAATTACACTTACTAAAAACACAGATGTGTAGCTCAATTAAATGCTTACAACTTATAACCTACACTTTTGAAGAAATACAAACGCAATGACAGAATAGAAGATATTCAAATAAAAAACATGCGCAACCTACAAAGGCCTTCATCACGGCGTTCTCCGCATAAAAGTGGCAGGAACACGTTTTCATAAATTAATGAATATTTAGGTAAAACGCCGGATAAGCTAGGCGGAATGCGAATAATGACAGGTATGGAGCTGTTTGATGTATCTGGCCCCAGTGCAGCACCGTCTTCTGGACCGAATTCTTGCAACATTATTTACCAAGAAACACATCCTGTATATGCATCTATGAGTACCCAAAATTATATTGGAACAACCAACCTCGATTTTTATCGAAGAAGACATTTTGTGTGCTTCAAGAAGCGATTTGTGACAATGTCTAGCTCTGTACATGCCTATATGAATACGTAATATAATTTTGGAACAACCAACCCCGGTTGTTATCGAAGAAAACATTTTGTATGCTTCGAGACAGAATTTGTGAAAATTTGTCGCATTGTATAGACCTCTGTATTATTTTTGAACCAACCCCGGTTGTTATCAAATAAAACATTTGGATGCTTCGAGAGGTGATTCGTAGCAATGTGTCACACCGTACATCCTTCTATGAGTACGTAAAATTATTTTTGAACAACCAACCCCGGTGGTTACAAGTAATGCCTCTGTGAGTACGTAAAACTATGTTTTAACAACCAACACCGGTTGTTATCGAACAAAGCATTTTGTGTGCTTCGAGAGGAGACTTGAGGACATGTGTCACACTGTACACGCCTCTATGAGTACGTAAAGTAATTTTTGAACAACCAACCATGGTTGTTATCGGATAAAGCATTTTCTATGCTTCCAGAGGGGATTTGTGGCAATGTGTCGCAGTGTACACGCCTCTATGAGTACGTAAAACTCATTTTCAACAACCAGCCGCGGTTGTTAACGAACAAAACATTTTGTATGCTTTGAGATGTGAGTTGTGGCAATGTGTCGCACTGTACACGCCTCTATGAGTACATAAAATTAATTTTGGGCAACCTATCCTGGCTGTTATCGAACAATGCACTTTGTACGCTTCGAGAGATCATTTGTGGCAATGTGTCGCACTGTCCGCTCGTAGTGGCACCCGCCTTACCGCCAAGCGTACGCGCACATGGGAGCCAACCGGTACTTTGAGCGCCACCTCATCTGGTACCCTGTTGCTAACCCTATGCAGACTCCACGACCACCTCGGCTCAGCACGGGGACGGTGTCTCAAACGACAGCATTGCAAAATGCTAGCTGTCGCATGAGAAAAATGCGAAGAAGCGGTCCTTATCACACGTATTATTGCCACGGTGGTACCGCACTACTTGTCGGGATTTTACCACTTCGTTAAGCGCCAGACACGTGGTAAGATTTTGCGTGCCATCCCTCGTAAACCATGGCGGGGCCTGAATTGGCGCAAGCGACGATTTGGGAGACATGGCACGAACGTTTTAAAGCTAGACCTGACCTTGCACCGCTAACTATGCGACGGCAAAACTATAGGGTGCTTGTGACATTGGGACAACTTCTGGCGCGCACGTGATGGATGACCTTGAACAACCAATGTTATCAATGTTACGTTTCTATACCTCGTGTCTCTTGCAAACCTGCGTTTTCGTCGATGGCGAACTTTTGCACGCACTTCGGGACGTCCAATGCTGTAACAGTGAGGTCGCGACCGGACGCATGATTCTTTAGCGCCAAAGCCGCTCTTTGAAACAACTGGCTTGTCTGCATGTGACGTGCCAGCTTCTCCCGTTCTTAATTACCTCGACACAGCTAGCGCTTTGAGATACTGCACTGCCTTCAACATTGACCCATATTGTTGCAAAAGTATATGTCCCACGAGGCAAATGAGCCCGCGCGGTTTTTTGCAACGAGTGATAACAAAGGTCATCATCAGTGTCTTTCAACTTAGAAAAAGTTGGAGCAAGGTGACTTCATCATCATCGTCATCGTCAGCCTGGTTACGCCCACGGCAGGGCAAAGGCCTCTCCCATTCTTCTCCAACTACCCCGGTCATGTACTAATTGTGGCCATGTTGTCCTTGCAAACTTCTTAATCTCATCCGCCCAACTAACTTTCTGCCGTCCCCTGCTACGCTTCCCTTCCCTTGGAATCCAGTGCGTAACCCTTAATGTCCATCGGTTATCTTCCCTCCTCATTACATGTCCTGCCCATGCCCATTTCCTTTTTTTTTATTTCGACTAAGGTGTCACTAACTCGCGTTTATTCCCTCACCCAATCGGCTCTTTTCTTATCCCTTAACGTTGCACCTATCATTCTTCTTTCCATATCTCGTTGCATCGTCCTGTCTTCGCGTAAATGTTTTAGCTCAGGCCGCTATGGGCTTGTCTACTCAACGAGTCCGGTATCGTAGGCTCACTATGGTACTCGAGAAAAAGGCGTTCAGCGGGACATCCTCAATCTCCTGGGTTTGAATTTTAATCGATAAAGGTTCACTCGCTCGCTCGCCTTCTATCGAATTAATTTTTTGGCTCACAATGTTCCTGCAGGTGGTAATCACTGCTTCATTCATTAATCATTAGTCGGTCAGTGAGTCGCTCAGTTGATCTTTATTTTATGTAAAGATCGATTAACTGATCAGACAACAAGTCAACGTTTCTGGTCGTTCTACTAAGCCGTCAGATGAACGGGCGGTGAACTTTCGCCTTCTGCAGTGGCTAGTTCATTACACCTAGTTTTGTATTTTTTCATGCCTTGCGTAGATAACGGACACAATTTCACTCGTAAAGCACGCAGACGCTTAAAAAGAAGGCCTAAGTGGCGATAATCTCTGCAACGACGCCGTCTGCAACGTTCTTCCTTAAGCGGCGTGCCAAGTGAAATTTTTTGATACAAGTGAACAAAGATATTCACTTTGGAAGAGTACAGTTTTCAGACAGCTGGTGATGCATATTTGGCTACGGTGAAGATCAGCAGATGGCCCTTAAGGAAGGCGAGGTAGTGACTATGAAGACGCCACCCACCTCTTTGTTCACTTCTTCGTCATTTTTTGAAGACTCTCTTCGTCAAATGCGGATTATTGACAGCTGGCAAGGAGTAGACTTCGTCACTGCGAAGTGGGACTGGAACCAACGGGTACAACAAACAAAAACTCACGTCTTATAACTTAGAACCTTTAAACACAAACAAACACTTATAGCCATTGCATTCGAGATTAACAAATAAAAGACACACGCCGCTTACGAAGTTCTTTCTCACTGTGTCCAACATATTGTTGTTGCGCGACGTCTTCTTAATATATATGGAAAATCTTAGGCGAAGCGCCAGGAAAACTAAGCGGATTGTGTGTAATGACAGCTAGGGAGCTTTTTGAAGCATTCGACTCCAATAGCGGTTGTCGCAATGACCATTTACAGCGAGCCAACCTCGGATCCTGCTTGCCATAATTTCGTGCAAATATTTGTGCCGAAGCGACCCCGCTCGCTATCGATGAAATCATTTTGTATGCCTTGAGAGGAGACTTGTGGCGCTATGCTGTAGGTTCCGCCCCCGTTACCACCGAGCCTACGCGAACGTGGGAGCTAACAGGTACTAATATCGCGCGCAATCTCTCGCACGGCTGGTTGGGGTCCGACATGCTGCCTACGGGGATATTTGCAACAACGGCACAAACAAGCATTTTAAAACTTGCATGCGACAAGCTATGCATAAGTAAACGCATATTTCCGCTAATGCGATGATTGTGACATCTGACCGACTTTGCGCACCCGTATCACGGATGACCTTGCACACTCACAGTTGTCAAAGTGACGCTTCTAGTCCTCGCATGTCTTATCAAACTTGCGATTTCGTGCACACACTCGCGGGGTACCCTGATATCTGTAACCATCTGGTCACAACCACAAACGTGCTTCTTTCGCGCCGCAATCGCTCTTTGAAAACATCTGTCTCTTGCGACACTCGCCAGCTCCTCGCATCCTCAATTTATTCGTGACAGCGCTTTGAGACGCAGTATTACACTACCCTGTCTTCAATATCGGCCCATGTATTCTTTTTTTTGTCGCCCTCCGCATTAGCGTGGCAGAGTTATAGAGCTGGTGTGCTGAGATTCAGATGATGGGTTCAATCCAGGCCACGACGGTCGCATTTCGATGGCGGCGAAATGGAAAAATGCTAGTGCATTCAGATTCAGGTGCAAGGTAAAGAACACCAGGAGGTCAACATCAATTCGTAGTTTCCCACTGTGCCGTGTACGGCTTATAATGAGATCGTGGTTTGAGACGGATGGGCGCATAATTTAAATGGTAATCTGATTTCTCAGCTTGCCTACATGGCTATTGCATTATTAACAAGAAAAAAAGAAAGTGGGGGGGGGGATACGTCATTTAGAGAAGTCACAAGATCCAGTCCCTGATCCATACTTCAGTGAGTTGCACTGCAATGAGCCCTTTAGTACAGGCGTTTGTAATAGCTTTTGCTATACCAAATGTCACCACGTCAGCCAGGTACAGAAATCGACTTCTGCTCTATGTGCATGCTCCATACATTATTCGATTTCCATAGTTTACGTAGACTAGGCGAACGCATGTCATGTGGCTAGTTTACCGTACGTAATGTTAACGTGAGGCCAAAAAGAAGGTGTTCTCGAACGTGGCGACTGCCATAGCCCCTGCTTCAGCGTGAATTCTGGCAATGGCTACGCCAACGGCTCTCAGCTCGCTCAACGCCGGTGCACTTCGATCCATGACGTCATGCTGTCTTACCTGACAGCCATGGAATCTAATGGGGACGCACTCGAATAAGCCTCGGTGATTTTGACGTACCCGCTTTGTGGCTACGTTCGGTACAGACTCTGGATATTTTGCCAGTAACTGTTGAAGTTAGTCTTCGCTTCTTCCGTGCTCACCTTACCAGTTTGACATAGGTGCATAGCCCATCCAATTTCTAGGAATGTTCGGCTATTCCGACGTCCCACATTTAGCTAACGGGACGCGTCGGCATAGCAACCACAGGATGGTTGCTAATAGATTGTCCTGGCTTGGATATGCTTGCGACGGTGCACTAGACGCCGCCCTGTTCCCTAACGTCTCCTTACATTTGCGTTCCTTTACTTAACACTAAGAGTCTTGAACGCAAGCGCACCGAAACCTTATGCGAAGGCGCTTGCGTTAAACGAACGTAAGGCGACAAACGCTATAATAAAGGACACAGCAACCACGGTCACGAAACCTAGCGAGGTTCGCGAACACGAACTTCGCTTTTAAGACAGTCGTTGATTGTCGCATTATTCACTCGATGCCACGTCAATGCCGTCAAGTCAAAGCCGAATGGAAGGGAGCTTCCACTTCTGCATAACAATGGGAAATCGATTTGATCACCTGTGCGTGCCGCCTAATGGTGTTTCCTTATTTATTTATTTATTTATTTATTTATTCATTCATTTATCTACTTATCTGATTATTTATTTCTATTGAGGTGATAATTGAAGGGAAAGTGAAAGTATTGACACCTGTTGGGCGCTACCGGCTCCTCCACAAAGAAACAAAAACTGACAGTGTCACTGTAATGCGGAGCATTGAAAGCGATCGTGAGGTTCAGCGTTGCTCTGGAGCTGCCCTCGCGGTGTCACAACAGAACGCGTACGCGACAGGACGCGATGCGGCACGACAGACAGCTGCAGCTGAGCAGCGGGAACGGTCTCCTCGCCGAATCTAGCCGTGTGTATTGCAATGCTGCCGCGACCAGGAGCGTCGGCCAGTGGTGTTACCGCGGTGTCTCGCGAGGTGAGATGAGACGGACAGAAGACCATCGGCGTTGGTGGAGCTCCCAGTATAGTGAAAGGATTAGAGACGTTTAGCCTGGCGTTTACTGTCCGAGGGACCAGTGTGTGCACTACGCTGCGCAATGCGCATAGCTGCTCGACAGCAACACTAATGTGTGTGTGTGCACACAAAGCTCAAGTCAGCAGGGAAAGCGAGAACGCTGTCGGCCTGGCTCCGGTAGAGCCGATTCAACGGATTGTAACGCTGCTTCCACTTGGGCATCGTCGCTTTTGCAGCCAAACGTGTGCTGTGCATCTGAAGATACGTTTTTCGACTCTCTAAGCTCACAATGCGCATGCGCGTCCAGACCATGACAGCACGATTGCGCGAACGCACCTCCGAGTGTCTCTATATACAGGTTGCCCCACATAATTTGAGCCAAAGTATGAAAAAATGAAAGGCACTCCTTACGCCAGTTGAACCGAATGCATAATGTTGGCACTGGACTAGAGTTACTCAGGCTATATCTTATTTTCCGTTAAGTGTGTGTGCGCTCACAATTCTCATGCAAGCAGGGAACGCCTGGCTTCGGCAGAGCCGATTCATGGGAGCCTCACGCTGCGTCCACATTGGGCATCGTCGCTTTTTTGCGACGAAATCCACATCGCGCGTGTTGGGACCTTCAGAGTGTCCAAGCGCAGGCTGCGCATGCGCGTAGAGACCGTGACAGCACGGCGGCGCGAACAGGCCTACCCCAGCGTTCCCGTGGCTCAGCAGCTATGGCCGTCTACTGGACAGCACATCTAGGGGGTTGGATGGCCGACCGCGGCGGCAGCGCGTGCAACGACGCCCGAGTCCTCAGGTTCAGGTTCTCGTCAATGAAACAAAAGTGGCCAAAATTTATCCCCCAGCCTTTCACTGCGGTGTCTCTCGGGGCACTATAGTTGCCTATAGACTTTAAACTGAGCCAATGAATCAATGAAACAGTCAGTCAATCAATTCATCTATCAATCTATCGAGCAATGAATCACTCGGGCATCCTTCTTGGGCGTTTGTTTTTCTCGTCGCCGGCAAGCCTTCCTATCGCGAACCAGGAATTTTGACGGACCACATGTAGCAATATAAAAAAATGAAAAGAAGCTTCACACTGAAGAAACTATGGGGCAAACAAGAACATGGTCTGAGAACGGTTGTATATGGAGTGTTGATCCCGGGCCTCATCGCGTAGCTGGCAAGAATTCAAAAGGTGGAAGACAAAACGAAGCCATTAGATTAAACAGCTACGCGACGGACGATGAGCGAATTTATTTATTTATTTATTTATTTAGAAATACCTTACAGGCCTCAAAGTGAGGCATTGAGTAAGGGGGGCAGTACATAGAAAATACATTGAATACAAGACATCTATAAACCATATCTGTTTACAACCTACAACCAAAGTACAACTGAGATGAAAAAAGAACTTATTTAGATCACAATTCACTAGGAAAAAGAAGAAACATAAAAAACATAATATAATAACAAGGAATAAATCACACAGATTGTTTTCAGTGAGGTCGGGCAATTAATAAAAGCAGTAATGATGAAAAACAATGACAGAAAAGTTACGGACGCGACATTCCAACGAAACGGTAAACATAGCGACATAACAGTAATAATGCGAAAATAAGCTGTAAATGTAGTGCAAGTATAGAAAGCATTGTGCGACAAACGTAAAACTTCACTTTTCTTTATTCATGTATTCGGTCAAGGCATCACGGAATGAATCGTAGTTAGATTGGCTTGCAATGCTGTCAGGGAGCGAATTCCATATTCTGATAGCACGAGGAAGAGCAGAGCAATGGAATGCCTTTGTAGACCCGTAAAGGCGGGCATAGCTGAAATGATTATGAAGCCTATGTGACGTGGAGTAGGGTCGTTTCAAGCATGCGGGTGTTCGAGTGGAGTGAAGGAATTTATGGAACAGTGTTAAAAGGGCAATGTCTCGGTGAGTGCTCAAGGATTGTACTGAAAGCTTAAGTTTTATTTGTGTAACACAAGACTGGTAGCTGTAATCGTTTATGATGAAGCGGCTTGCTCTAATCTGGATCCGTTCTAGCGTTTCAATTAGGTATTTCTGGTGAGGGGACCAAATGGGAGATGCATACTCGAGCTTGGGACGAACGAGAGTTAGGTAAGCTAGCTTGCGAACATTTGAAGGAACATTTCTTAAGTTGCGTCGTAAGTACCGCAACGATTGGGAGGCATTAGCTGAAATGGATGTGATATGCTCTGTCCAAGAAAGATTTGATGTGAATAGAACCCCTAGATACTTATATTGTGTAGCTGTTGTAACAGTGTAATTGTTAATATGGTAGGGATACTGTGAAGTTGCCGACTTACGGGTAAAAGACATTACTTTGCATTTTGTGGTATTTAAAGTGATTAGCCATTTATTGCACCAGTTATTGATTTGTTGAAGGTCTTGCTGAAGAACGAGATGATCATCTGAGTTTTTAATAGGGCGATAAATTATGCAGTCGTCGGCGAATATTCTGATGGTGGAGGACAAATTTTGAGGTAAGTCGTTAATAAGTATTAGAAAAAGCAAGGGACCGAGGACGCTGCCCTGTGGCACACCAGAAGAAACGTCTGTTACGGAGGAAGAGTAGTTATTTGCAATAGTAAACTGCTGACGATTAGACAGGAAATTTCGGAGCCATGACAAGGTAAGACAGTCTAATTTAAGTGCGGAGAGTTTTGATATTAGGCGACAATGTGCAACACGGTCGAATGCCTTCGAAAAATCAAGGAACATCAATTTGTAAGTTATAATTTAAGTTAGTGTGTAGGTCTGTTGTAAATTCAAATAACTGTGTATCGCACGAGAGGCCCTTCCTAAAGCCATGCTGATTATGAAAAAGGAAGTTGTTAGTCTCAAGATGTCTGTAAATCTGCGAAGCGATAATGTGTTCAAGCAACTTGCAGGGAATGCATGTCAATAAAATGGGACGATAATTCTCACAGGAGTTCCTGTTGCCATTTTTAAATACCGGTATAACTTTCGCCATCTTCCAATCTGCGGGAAGGTGGCCTGTCGCAAGCGATTGTCTGAATATGTAAAAAAGAATTTTGCTAGATATTTCTACCGTATTCTTTAAAATCTTTGAGTTTATACCATCTATGCCACATGAAGAAGACATTTTAAAGTTATTTATGAGAGAAGAGAGGCCCTCCAAAGTGACTTCAATAGGTTCCATGTATTGGTAGCCTAATTCTGAAACAAAAGGTATATTTGAAGTGTTCTCTTGTGTAAATACAGAGCTGAAGAATGAATTAAAGTCCTCCGAACATTCACTGACTGGAATAGAAATATTGCTGCTGTTATGTAATGATAATTCATCTGATTCGCTGTTAGGCCTTACTATTTTACAAAACTTGGCAGGATTGTTCTTAAGCAGCTCACGAAGATCATTAGAAAAATATTTATCTTTAGCTTCGCCTAAGGCTGAGCAGTACGATTTAAGGTATGTTTTGTAATTCTGCCACGCTGCTGATGTGCGATCTCGCTTAGCGATATTATACCAGCGTTTCTTCTTGTTACTCATGCGATGAAGCTTTTTAGTAAACCAAGGGTGCAACTTATCGTTAGTTATATTAACGAGTGGAACATACTTGTTTACCAATGCACACAGTGTATTTTTAAACATGAGCCAGTTTTTTTCAACGGATCTATCGTAAAATGATGGCCACATTGTGTTTTCGAAGAAAGTTTCAAATTCTGAGATTATTGCTTTATAATTGCCTTTATTGTAATCACGAATTTGTTTTGTCGTTTTGCCCGTAACAGGTGGCGTTGTGTTTATCGTTATTTGGAGCAAATGGTGGTCACTAAAACCATCCAAATATTCTATGTGACCTATTGTTTCAGGTGCTGTACTAAGAATGAGATCTAGAACATTGGCACCGCGTGTGGATTTCGTGACAGCTTGAAAAAGATTAAAGTCTAAACACAAGTTGATGAATTCAGACGATATATGACAAGGAGCTGATAAATTCGTCCAATCGATTAGTGGATAATTGAAATCTCCAAGAAGATAAATTAAATCAGCCGGGAAGAGTTCAATGGCTTTGTTGATTGTGTCGCGGAGAGCATTAATGAAGGAATTGTTAGAATCTGGTGCACGGTAACAGTTACCTATTAGTATTCTAGAAGATCACATCGTGCAGGCCACCCAAACAATCTCCAGATCAGAACAGGTAGACTAGCTTCGCTAGTCTACCCGTTCGGAGTTACGTCAACTCAGCTTTCCACATACAGTCAGCGGAATGCATGGATAATAAGGCGATAGTACTCGTGCCAATTTTGCTTCCTTGCACGTTGGCGGGGTTCTTCCTGCAGCAACATTAAGTACCCAGGCTCCCTGTAGACTACTTTCCGCCAAAGTTTGTCAGTCCTAAGGATCTCATTATTCCTAGTGCTATGACGGTCGAAGGGATGATCTCGCCAAACAGGGTCTCGATATCACAAGATAATTGCTTCACGCGAATGCAGCAGGCCAGCATTGCGCTAAAACACACACTGATGGCGACGACGGTGATCAATGTGTAGGGATGCACGGACAAAGAAGGAATGACTCTAGAGGAAGCAGAAATGTTCCTTAGTAAGGCGAAAGGCTGGGGAAGCTGGTTTTGCGCCAAGGTCGTAGCAGCGCGAAGTAAAACGTACACACAAAAAAGAGGCAAATAGGGAGAAGCTCTAATTTCCAACTGTCGGCGTTTTTTCACTGACCTTATTTTTAGAAACAGAGCCAAATTCATGACGTGACAAAAAGTAAAACACAAAAAACAAGAACAGCAAATTCAGAAAACAATACTACACAGAAACGAGAACCACGAAACCATATATGCGTCCATGTCATCGGTTTACTTTTTTGTTAGTTGATTTTGTTTTTTGTCGCGTCACGACCTTCCCTCTGTGTCAATCATCATCATCATCATCATCATCATCATCATGGTCACGCCCACTGCAGAGCAAAGGCCTCTCGCATACTTCTCTAACTACCCCGGTCATGTACTAATTGTGGCCATGTTGTCCCTGCAAACTTCTTAATCTCATCCGCCCACCTAACTTTCTGCCGCCCCCTGCTACGCTTCCCTTCCCTTGGAATCCAGTACGTAACCTTTAATGACCATCGGTTATCATCCCTCCTCATTACATGTCCTGCCCATGCCCATTTGTTTTTCTTGGTTTCAACTAAAATGTCATTACCTCGTGTTTATTGCCTCACCCAATCTGCTATTTTCTTATCCCTTAACGTTACACCGATCATTCTTCTTTCCATAGCTCGTTGCGTCGTCCTCAATTTAAGCATAACCCTTTTCGTAAGACTCCAGGTTACGAAAATGGTTCATACAACCGACCAATAAACAAAAGCCGATAGTTGGAAGTTAGCGTTTGTCCGCGTGAGTCTGTTTGTGTGTATGTTTTAGGTTACGCCGCTATGACCTTGTCTGCCGAGTGGTTCCAGTGTGATAGCTTCACTACGGCACTCGAGAAAAAACGCCTTTAGCGAAACACCCTTCACGTCCAGGTTTTACCGTTTCATTAGTAGGTGTTCACTGGCTGTCTCGTCTTTTATTTATATATATTGTTCCTCACAATCTTAATGTGCATGGTAACCATCGCTTCATTAATTCCTTACTAGAAGGTCAGTCAGTGACTCAGTCGAACTCTATTCACTCCGTGAATTGATTGACTCATCAGACAATTAGTAAATTTCTGTTACGGTCGTTGTGATAAGACATCGGGTAAAGAGGCGATCTGTTTTAACCTTCTGCAGTGCCAAAGTGAGTATATTCATTTGTTTATTATCATGCCATGCCTGTATAGAGGACACAATTTCAATGTTAAATTCAACAGGCGATAGAAAAAAGCTAAGCGGTGACAATCTCTGTAACGCGACCGTTTGTCGTGTTTTTACTGAAGGGGCGTACGAGATGCCATTTTTTTATTGAAGTCAACTAAGGTATTGATGTTGACGAGCCGAATTTCGCCCCAGTTCGTGATGCATGTTGAACTGCGCTGACGCTCGTTAGACTGCACCAAAGGAAGGCGAGGAATTGACTGTGAGCTCAATACCTCGCTGCTTCACCCTCAATGGAGGAGGAGGAGGAGGAGAGGGAGGACTTCCCGGTGCGGAGAGCCAAGCAAGGCAATTGAATCTTGTAAAGATGGGCGTGGGGCCGAAAAGGAAAAGAAAGACATGTGAAGTAAACAATGAAGAAATTAAACTTAAAAACGTGTAACAAAAATAAACACTTACAAATTATAACTTACAAGCTCGAAACACAAAGAAATACTTACAGTCACTGCGTTTAAAATAGTAAAATAAAAAAATTAAATTATTGGGTTTTACGTGCCAAAACCACTTTCTGATTACGAGGCACCCCGTAGTGGAGTACTCAGGAAATTTCGACCACCTGGGGTTCTTTAACGTGCACCTAAATAGAAGTACACGGGTATTTTCGAATTTCGCCTCCATCGAAATGCGGCCGCCGTAGCCGGGATTCAATCCCACGCCTTCGTGCTCTGCAGACCAACACCATAACCACTGAGCAACCATGGCGGGTAGTAAACTAAAAGGCTTATGCCACATAAGAAGTGCTTCGTAACAGCTTTATAAATAATAAGGGTGTGAAGTGTGTTATAGAAATACAAATGAAGTTTTAGGTGAAAAGCTTGGATAGCTAGGCGGTATGTGCGCAATGACAGATATTGAAAATCTTTGAAGCATCCGACTCCAACAACAATTTTCGATGTCCGTTATCTCTATACCTTAGGTTGTTTATGGAAAACTAGCCCCGAGTCCTGCTTGCTATGAATTTGTAGAATTGTTAGTGAAGAAGAGAACCCCATTTTCTATAAACAAAGTGTTTTCTACGCTTTGAGAGGTGATTTCTCACAATATGTTGCAATTATGTGCTATATGTGCCGTTCCTCTTACCAGCGAGCTTGCGCGTACGTGTCTGCCAACCGGTACCTCGAGCGCCACTGTCTCAAGGACAAGTTCGGCACCCCGGGTAGCGCCCGTGACCGCCTCTGGTCACAAGAGGCGCGTCGTCTCAAAGACAGTGTCCAACGCTGGCTGTCACGAGACAAGAATGCGAAGACGCTGTCTTCACCCCCGGTAATATGGCACGGTGGTACCTCACCGATGTGCGGTATTTACCGCTGTGTTAAGCGGGAGGCACGTGGTGCCATTTTGCATGTGATCCCTCGTACGGCGTGTGGGGCTCCGAGTTGCTACATGCGAAGATTTGGGACTTATGTCACGAGCGAACATTTAAAACTTGGTGAAAACTCAGCAGAGCCAACTGTTTACATATGCGGCAGAATACTCGTGATGTGATGATGATGACAGCTCGACAACTGGGCGCACGCACAACACGGGTGACCTTGCCCACTCAGAGTTATCAAAGTGAAGTTTCTGTACTTCGTGTCTCTTACAAAGGTGTAATTTTGTGCGGCCAGTAGCACACGCACAAAGCTGTAACCAGCAGGTCACAACACCACGCATGCTTCCTTCGCGCCAAAGTCGCTCTTTGAAACATCTGACGCGGGTGTCAGGTGCCATCTTCTGGCATTCTTCATTCCCTTCTTGACTGCAAGCGATTTGAGACAGTGCAGTGTACTGCTCTGTCTTCAAGATCATTACGCAATATGTTTCCCGTGAGCCAACAAATCCGGCGTTGTGCGCAACGAATAGTACGAAAAAGATGATCGTGAACGTCTTATAAGAGAGAATAATTCAGAGTTAGGGTAAATTAGGTGGTTTAAAGTGAACTAAGCTGAAGTAAATGAAGGCGAATTAAACTGCATTAAAGTGGATTAAAGTGGATTACGGTGGATTAAGATTAGTTCAAATTGGAGTGACGAGGAATATAGCGAATTAACGTAGATGAAAGTGGATTAAGGAGGATTCATTATGATCATCATCAGCCTATTTTACGTTCACTGTAGGACGAAGGCCTCGCCCTGCGATCTCCAATTACAACTTGGACCAAGCGGGATAATGCACGAGTTGTTAAGGAGATGTGACAGCGTATTACGTAACCTATTAAGGGCGTTATCAATTAGAGAAGTCATAATGCTTTCGTAATCAAATCATGTAAATGTACTTAAGTAAATGCCCTTTGTTTGTCGCCCACCGCAGTAGCACAGTACAGCCACGGCGTTGCGCTGATGAGGTCCAGGTCGCAGCTTCAGTCCAGGCCACTGCGGTCTCTTTTCGATGGCGGCGAGCTGCAGTCCCTTTGCTGAAATCTTTCTTTCCGCGCGTGCTATGTTCGCTAAGGCTCTCACCTGCGTTCTAACGGCGCCCCAGTAAGGGCCAATCCCAACTCGCCATTAATCACAACGCGCTCGCTTGCCCCGAAGAGTGTATAGCTCCAACGACCACTCACTCAATAATGCTTTTCATTTTTTGCGCACATTTTATACAATCATGACCTCACGGCACTTGCTTCCCATTGGTTGCGCAGTCACGTGGCCAGTTGCGCGCGCACTAGGCGCACCTTTAGTAAGCCAGAAACGAGGAGCTGCTGTAGCTTCGGGGAAGCGTGCTTGTCTCGTACCACGCAGGCCCGGGTTTGATTTCCCACCCACACTCAAATTTATGAACGTTTCTTTTCAAGAAAATAACTTAGCTTGTTTACAGGAACCTGCCTGAGGAATTTCACGTCCATTCAAGCATTTCTTCGTGAGATTTTACTCTTTGTGGCATCGGCCATTTTTGGGACCACTCGTTGCGAACAGCACTGGTTTTCTGCCTCCTGGTACACGTAATGCTATTGCATTAACAACAACAACATCAGGGTGGATGGCGTCATTATGCGGCGAACGAATATCAAATCAAATTAATGGCTATACATAGAAGGCGAAGCAAGCTTTACGCGATAAAGAAGGGACTGTGATGTCGCGGCCCATTTCTTGAAAAAGTTCGCTGCTTGGCCATTTGTTGAAGATTGTCTTCGTCAAATGCGGTTAATTGACGGCTGACAAGCTGTGGGATTCGTCACTGCCAATTGAGAAGCGAGATAGCAGCGCCGCACAATAGGCGTCCCGAGTCTTAAGCCAAGCTTACAGTCTTCTCCTTGCATAAGTCTTTCATCGCTCTGGTCGGCTTATTTTCATTACCAGTTGTACAATCAGATAATGTCACCGAAGCCAACGCTTAGGCAAGGGTACTCGCCTTCATCAGCGCAGCAGCTGCGTCTCTTTGCCACAAGTTTATGTACGCTTAACTCACTCACCCTCTGTGAGGGAAGAGGAGGAGGAGAATATGAGTGTGCGCAGAGTGACTTAAGGAAAGGGAATC
Organism: Dermacentor albipictus; assembly: GCF_038994185.2. Taxonomy (NCBI): domain Eukaryota; kingdom Metazoa; phylum Arthropoda; class Arachnida; order Ixodida; family Ixodidae; genus Dermacentor; species Dermacentor albipictus. Next base: position 797,082 of record NW_027225599.1, read on the forward strand.
TCGAAAAATATTGGTAGGGGTGAGGCCGAAATAACGAAACCTTTGAAGTAAGTAATGAAGAAATTAAATTTAAGAAAGAAAACAAGTAACGTGAAACCAAAACGAACAATTGTGGTGACAGCTTTCACGACAGCGATATAAAAGGCCTGCGCCGCCTACGAAGTACTCTATCACAGCTTCCCATATAGATATGTTGAGCGACGTGTTGTTATAACATATGATGACATTTTAGGTTCAGCGCTTGGAAAGTTAAGCGGAATGTGTATAATGACAGCTATGGAGCTCTTTCAGGAATGTGGCTCCATTGCAGGCTGCGCACTGAAAGTACCACTTTTTAAGTTACCTTTTATTATGGTTCCTGCTTGCCATGTATGTATTATTTTCCAAGAGCCCAACCATTGGTTGCGCAGTCACGTGCCCAGTTACGCACACACTATGCGCACCAATAGTAAGCCAGAAACTAGGAGCTGCCATAGTTTCGGGGAAGGGTGCTTGTCTCGTACCACGCAGGCCCGGGTTTGATTTCCCACCCACACCCAAATTTATCAATGTCTCTTTTCAAGGAAATTAATATAGCTTGTTTGCCGGAACCTCCCTGAGAAATTTGACGTCCATTCAAGCATTTCTTCATGAGATTTTAGTCTTTGCCACTTCGGCCATTTTAGGGACCACTCGTTGGGAACCGCACTGGCTTTTGTGCCTCCTGGTACACGTAATGCTATTGCATTAGCAACAACAACAACAACAACAACAACAACAACAACAACAACAACAACAACGACGACGACGACGACAACGACGACGACAATGACAACGACGACGACAACAGACAAAAACGCAATTATAAAATAGCATTTCTAGTCCGCGAACTGCTGTCACGTGATCGCATGGCAGTTTTCCGGTGCTTCAAGGAGCTTGTTGCCCTGCGTCCCCTCTTCTCGGCTACTCTGTAACTGCGAGAAATAAAAACACTTCATATCAAACATCATTGAGAGCTATTACTACAGAGAACAAACTAGGTAGCTACATTCTCATGTATAATATTCTCAAGCGCGAAATAAAGTATAGCCTACATAGAGAATCGCTGCTGGCAGTGACAATCTTCTGCAAATAATTTAGCGCAGCATACACGAACGCAAAGACCATATGAGAATCGTATCAAATCATTTACTTCAACACGAATCAAGAAGCAATACATTATTTACTAACCTAATGAATGATTCCTTACCTTAGAATGAACCAGTCTGTTCCAATAGAGAAATAGCAAAAGGAAATAGGGAGAACTGGATTGCAACAGTGTTGCTGATAGATAATATTATGGTTTTGTCATGACGTTTTGTGACAAACCTTCAGAAATGGCTACTTTATAAGATCTTGCATTAGTAAGTGACAAAGCTCGAGGAAGCAAAAAACAATCGTCGAGACACTGTACTGCGCTGCGGACGTGTTTGTGTGTTTTCCCTTTTAGGGAGAACAGAAAATCTCAAGATACGTGAGAAAAGGCTGGAGGAGCCAGAGAATGCTAATCGCATTTCAAAACCAGCAGATTCGCCTGCGAAAAATCGAAGTTTTACGCATAATTTGCGCCCGAAGTATAGAAGAAATTCTAGACGCCAGTGCTTGATGCGTGAAACGCGCTCCTTTCATCAAAATATAGCAAATTCAGGGGACCCCTACATTGGACGCTCGAGCATTCGCACGGTTTTCTTTATAGGCAAAGAAATGGCGAATTCTGAATAAGAATGCGCACGTATGCGTGGCATCAATGAAGTTGTTAACGGTAACAACTAGTTTCTGTGTTCGTGTTCCAGTATGTTGGTTGAAGGCGCCGTTTATACAGAGCACATGACTTGAACATTTGTGGACTATATAGATACCTCCTTGTCACACACATAGTATGTGCCCGCTATGTGCCCGCTATGTTTATATATTGACACTTGGCGCAAGGAATACCATTAACTCACGCATGAACAAACCATCCGTTGCATTGACTGTTGGCTTGGTGTGATTAGTAGCATACGCGTTCAAAATTGGCGGTATCCTTCAGTATTGGTGCACCACAGTCTCTTACGTTTCATTGTAAATTCCTCAATTCCCTAACTCAGTGCGGAGAAGCAAGCCGGAAACACCTGCCCTCGTCTCCACTTCCTACAAATATTCTTTCTTTTTCTCTCTCACTCTCCCTGGGACAAAAACCAGTGAATGATTTCTTTTATTAAGAATATGAGATTTTTAATAAACAATGGATTATTTCTTGTTAATTACCCATTTGGTATTAAAAATATGATACTTAATCAGCCTATCCGCTTAAATCCCCTTATGGTAAACCGTCACAGAGAATAGTGAACGTACTGCTAACGGATCAAGCAATCCAACCGCACCGAGATATTGATCCCTTCTTTTGAGTAGCCAAGTGGAAACTTAATGTGGTTAACCTCTCTGCATTTCACCTCATATTTTGCCTGCTCCTCCTCCTTTTATGCACGCATGTTCAGGGTGGATGGACTCATTAGGCGGCGAGCCAATACCAAATCAAATTAATGGCTATACATAAAAAGCGAAGCAAGCGTTACGCGAAAATGAAGGGACTGTGAGGTCCCGGCCCATTTTTCGAAAAAGTTCGCTGCTTGGTCATTTGTTGAGGATTGTCTTCCCCAAATGCGGTTTATTGACGACTGAGAAGCTGCGTGATTCGTCACTGCCAATTGAGAAGTCAGATATCAGCGCCACACAATAGGCGTTCCGACTCTTCAGCCAAGTTTAAGGTCTACTCCTTACATAAGTCTTTCAGCGCTCTGGTCGGCTTATTTCCATTAGCAGTTGCACAATCAAATAATGTCACCGAAGCCAACGCTTTGACAAGGGTACTCGCTTTCATCAGCGCGGCAGCTGCGTCCCTTTGCGACAAGTTTATGTACGCTTAATTGACTCTCTCCCACTCTGTGTGGGGGAAGAGGAGGAGGAGAATATGAGGGTGAGCAGAGTGACTTAAGGAAAGGGAATCTTGAAGAAATTGGTAGGAGCGAGGCCGAAATAATAAAAAGAAATGAAATATAAAAAAATTGCAAGTAAATGAACAATTGCAAATGAACAATTGCGCTGACAGTTTTCAAGACAGCGATATAAAAGGCTTGCGCCACCTACGAAGTTTTTCATCCCAAATTCCTACATAGATACGTGGAGTGAGCTCTTGCCAACGCATAAGATGATATTTTAGGTCCGACACTTGGAAAGCTAAGCGGAATATGTATGATGACACCTATGGAGCTCGTTAAAGGATGTGGCTCCATTGCAGATCCACGACTTGATCGATTGTTTCTGAGGTCACCTTACAGACCGGTTCCTGCTTGCCATGAATGTAGTGTTTCATAAGAGCCAAACCCCTATTACTGATGAAGAAAGAATTTGTATGCTTTGGGAAGCGATTTGTGCCACTGCGTGGCACTAGGCGTTGTGGGTGGCGCTCCCCTTACCGCCGAGCCTACACGTACGCGGAAACCAACCGATACTTCGAGTGCCACTACCTCAAGGAGCAGTTCGTAACCCCGTGCAGCCTCCGCGACCGCCTATGGTCACCAGCGGGGTAGAGTCTGCAACGATAGAATCGCGAAATGCTAGCTGTCGCGAGAGAAAAAGGAGAATACGCTGTCCCTGTAACGGGTAACGTCGCCACGGTGGTACGGCACCATTGTGTGGTTTCCTACGCTGTGTTAAGTGAGAGATACGCGATGCCAATTTGCGTGCGATCCCTCGAAGAGCGTGTTGCGGTCCGAGTTGCTGCATACAACGATTTGGGACACGCGGCAAGAACGAACGCTTTAAAACTAGGCCAGATCTTCGCACCGCTAACTATGCGACAACATGCTTACAATGCGATGATTGTGACATATCGACAACTGCATGCACGAACGTCACTCGTGACTTTGCGCACTCGGAATCATTAAAGTGACGCTTCTATACCTCGTATCGCTTACAAACTTGCGACTTCTGTCACGCACTAGCGTACGCCCAGCTGTATATCTATTGCGTAATTACATAGTAATATGCCTAAAACATAGGTAATTTATTACCCCAGCCTGATGTAACCACCTACTTTGAACATTGCCTACACATCGGCCATTACTTAATTGCTTCGTTACTGCAAGCGCTTTGAGACCCGGCGTTACACTGCGGTGTCTTCAAGATGGCCCCATATTAACGCGAAAGCATCATATGTCCCATCAGGCAGCAAAGCCAGCGTTGTCCACAATGGATAGTAATAAAAATTATCATGAGTGTCTTGTATATTAGAACAAGTCAGAGTAAGGTGAGGTAAGGTGTACTGTAAAGGATTAAGGTGCACAAGGTGAAATAAAGTGCATTTAGGTGTATTACGGTGGAGTAAGGTTGACAAAAATTAGAGAAAGGACGATTAAGGTTGATTCAGTTGCATACAAATTAGAGTGAGGTGAATTACTTTGAATTAGAGCAGATTAAGGCGAATTAGCGCATGTACAAATTAGGTCAAGGTGAATTAAGGTGGATTAAAGTATAAATTCTAAGGACACATAACAATCTATGACGTCGCGTTCCATGGACGTAACCAATCATTTAGAGAAGTCGTAATGCTTTGGTATTCAAATGAAGTAAGTATACTTAAGCTAATGTGAATTTTTCTATCGCCTACGGTAGTACGGTAGTAGAGATATGGCGTTGTGGTTCTGAGGTTCAGGTCGCAGGTTTAATTCAGGCCACGGAGGTCGCATTTTGATGGCGGCGAAATTATAAAAACTCATGGAGTTATATTTAGGCGCACGGTAAAGAACATCCACTGGTCAAAATTAATTCGGGGTCTTCTACTGCGGCATGCATGTCTTATCATCTAATCGTGTTTTGGGACTTACAGGCCAAGAATTTAATTCCTAATCCAATGTTATTCGACAGACAGGTGTCTACCTACTGGGTGAGGCTCGCTTACAAGGCTGTTGCACTACATCCCTTACGCTATATTGCAGAAAAAAAAACGGGGGTTAGGGGGTGTCAGTTCAAGAAGTCACAAGATCCAGCCCCTGATCTAGACTTGTATGACTCCTCAGTCACAAGCCCATTATGAGAGAGCTAAAGAATTGCGTTCGCTATATCAGATGTAAACATAACACGTGACACGATGCGGTGCGCGAAACAGCTGCTGTGGCGCAGCGGGAACTGTCTGCCCTCTCGTTTAATCTAGGCACGCATAGAGCAAGGCTGGCGCGATAAGGAGGGCAGTGGCGCAACTGGCGTCTCGCGAGATAAGACGAGACGGACAGAAAAAAAAATTAGGCTCAGGTATAACACTTGTAGCTCTAGTTATCACAACCGAAAGTTGTCTTTGACATGGCTTTGCAAAGACTATGCACACAGTATTTCGTTAAAGTTAGGCCAATGTCTTTCACGCACGTTGCATACGCTGCCGCACGGGCTGTCCGTGAAGTCGCGGTGAAACCTGAACGTCGCAATCGAGTTTCTCGCCAGCCGAAGTGTGTGGTTGGTCAAACGTTCGTTGTGGGTACCTTTGCTTGCGTCCCCGGCTTCGCCTGCTGAAAGACGGCGGCGGTTGCAGCAGCTTCAATCTTGGCACTCTTCCCCGCTTGGTAAGCTTCTCTCTAGCGTGCTAATCTGGCCTGCCTTTGCTGCAGTGTTTCGGTAAGCAACTTTGCTTTTCCTTGAGATTTCGCCTCCTGCCGTCTAGCTTTATCTGCATGATCAGTGGATTCAGGCTGTCGCTCGTGGTTTGCCGCACGCACAGAAGGCCCAGCCCGCATGCCATGCATGGCGAGATGGAGACACCAAGATCCAGTGAGGAAGCCGTTAAAAGGTGTGTTTATATTCGGACGTTATCGGCGCGCGGACGAGCGTCGCGCGACGCCGGGCGCGTCTGGGCGCCTTGGCGGCGTCCGGTTACTTTAGCTGCGCCAGTGCGTCGAACGACCGTTCGAACTAGAGACGCTGTTGTTATCGCCCACGTTGCGCAAGGTGTGCGCACGCTCACGCTTCGCCGGACTAGATTTAGCGCTGTAATCCTCGCCTAGTCACGGGGTACCGCAGTGGCGAGGCTCCGAGAGACCGCTGCTGCGACACCTCTCCGCGGCGGATCACGTGGTGTGACGTCACATCTTGCACAATCGCGCTCCGGAGAGTGGAGGTCATTGTGAGGCGATGAATGACCTTGAGAAACATGGCGTAGCAGAGGTTTCACGCTAAAGCTATCCGCGAGTGTCAGCGCCCATTGGAAAGGTTAAGCAGGTTTAGCTTGGCGCTAACGGTTCGAGACAATTTTGTGCTCCAAGGTGTGGTGTGCGCACAGCTGCCCGTAAGTAACGCTAACGGTGGGTTCGCCGGCCATAGGCGTATCTGCCGGGGGAGGGGGGGGGGAGGGCAACGGCCTCCCCCCCCCAGCAGATATTAATATCAATAGATATTGATATCTATTGATATTGATATCAATAGATAACAATAATCGTCATATCAGCATGACGATTATTGTTGTGGGGCAAATAAATATACACCCCAAAGGGTGTACATTCGCTTAAGATTGAAGGAAACATGGTTTGAGTGACGAGCGATAAGTCTTTAATCTGTGCGGGTTCAATGCAGACCGTGTGGAAAGTTACCTATTCGGTAATTACAAGGTGGGATGCTGCTGTTATCCCAAATATTTCGCTGTCTTAAAAAAAAGAAAAAAAACGAACTGAGGTAGGCACGAACTCCAAATTCCATGAAATTGTGGATAATTTTCTTGTGGAATGGCGCCTCGAAACTTTCATGTGCTTGTTTTAAATGCGACGTTGTATATAATTACTGCACCCTCGTTTTCCCTTACTTTCGTTGGTGATTCAATGCTCGCAGCTTTTTCTATACTATCTTTTGTGAACAAAAGAAGGCGTCATGTTGATATAAATTGGAAACGTTAGGGATACGGTGTGTGTAATCTGCAGACAACGTCCACGTAGGTGGGTTAATGCGCCTTTTTGGCGATATATTAGGTATGCATGTGGACCTGAGCATTATCAGGGTCTGTTACGAGTGGCGTAACGCTTGTATCGCTGCCATGGCGTAAGCACGACTAGAACTGTGCGACTACAATAACAAATTTTGCGAACACAGGGGGACGCTACATCAAGTTTGCGTATGTTCTTAAATTCGTGCTGATCAAATACAGCTCTTGGAAAAAAATTTACATTTAACAAAAGAAACGTTTACTATCATCTTAGGCAAGCGTTACAAAGTGTTCCACTGCTCTTATTTATTTATTTATTTATTTATTTATTTATTTATTTATTTATTTACCCTCAGGGCCTTTGCGGCATTACAGAGGGGGTGGGTACATGGTTTAACAAGAACAGAATATAAAGAAACATTTATAAACAACGTTTCCTAAATTTTTCAAGAGCCCCCTGCATTTACAAGAAAGGGGTGCAGCATGAATGGAAAATGTTGCGAATGTGTAACGTTTCTGGCTTACAAGAACTGCCACGATCATTTATTGAACGCTCGTCATTTTTGTTTGTTAGGGAAGGGGGGGTGTTTTATTGTGCGACAAGTATATTGGTTTCGCCTGGTGTCATGAGTGAAGTAAACGAGCCAGCTTCTGGTAACAATATGTTTGATAACAATAAGGACGATGTAATGTTTGGTGCGTAGGGAAATTTCGAAGTGGGTGGCCAGATGAGGCTGTGTTAATATATTACGCATGTTTGTGCTCTAGAACGTTTTGAGCGTGTGTAACGAACATAATTTAACCCGTTGACCAGGCAGAACTACAAAGGCCATCGTAGTCAAATTTAGTTCGACTTGACCGGGCATCTACTAGCCGCCTGGTTAGGTCAGATTTTAGAGCGGCTGCCCCGGAAATGCGGCGGTCCCGGGTTCGAGGCCCGGACCGGGACGAATTTTTCTCGAAATGCGACGCTTTTCTTTCGAGCAACTAGAATGGGTTTCCTTGTTAGCAATTCTTGCGATTGCGTGGATGTTTCACTTCATCTTTATTACTTCTGTTCAACTAACGGGTTTCCGCATAACTATTACATCTGTCATCCTCAAAGGAGGCGGAGGAGGGGATTATGCTGATTCGCAGAGTAAAGTAAGAAAATTGAATGTTGAAAAAATTGGGAGCGACAGCGCGAGGGTAAAAAAAAAAGTAATATGACAAGGAATGAAGGAATGTTTTCATATAAAAGCCATTGCGCCAATAAACCGCATTCATCATCAACCGAAGCCAAAAAAAGCAATGTGCCACACGAACGCTTGGAACTTATAACTTACAAACTTTATACACAAACGAACACTTAAACTGTTCCCTCGTTCAAGAAAGTAAGATAAAAGGCATGCGTTGCCTATGCAGTTCTTAAGCACAGCTTGCTACATATTAGGTTTGCATGATTTGTTGTTGATATAATAATGAAAATTCAGGCTCAACACCAGGAATCCTAGGAGGAATGTGTATAATCACAGTTGTGGAGTTCTTAGAAGCATTTCGGCTCCATTGAAAATACAGGACCGTCCGTGTTACCCAAATGTACGTTGACACATTGACCAAAACCCTGCTCCTGCTTGCCATGAATACGTTAAATTATTTTGGAGAAACGAACGCCGCACGCACATCACGGGTGACCTTGCGCAATTAGGGCCGCTATTTCGTAGCGATAATTTATGCCTTATTCTATGCCGTTCTTATCATCCACCACACACGGCTGCCTGATCGCGTTGATAATGTGGACAGACCGTCACTCTGACCAGTGGCCAAGCGCGAAAAGCCTGAAAAAACATAGAATCCGAAAAGGCATCGCTTCAAAATACCAGCCCAGAGTTATCACAGTGATGTTTCCATGCCTCGTATCTCTCGCAAACCCTCGATTTCGTGAACACACTACCATCCGCCCAGAGCTACAACCGTCAGGCCACGACCGCAAGCACGCTTCTTTCGCGCCAAAGTCGTCGTTTGAAACAGCTGGCGCCAGCTTTACCTGCCAGCTTGTGGCATTCTCAATTACCTCGTGACAGATTGCGCTTTGAGAGGCGACTTTATACTGGACTGTCTTCGAGATGGGCCTATATTATTTCTAAAAGATTATACGTTCCACAAGGCGGGAACGTCCGCAACGAGTGGTAACAAACATCATCATCAGCGTCTTTTAAGTTAAAACAAGTCCGAGTAAGGTAACTTAAGGGGGAGTAAAGTGAATTAAGTTGAAGTAAAGTGATTGAAAAAGAAGTGCATTCGAACAGAATAATTTTAGTAATAATTAGTGATGTGGATGAAGATGGATCAACGTGGATTACAGTAGGTGCATATTAGGCCAAGGTGGATTAAGGTTTATAAATGTAAAGTTGTAAAGGACACTTACTAATTGTGACGTCACGCCTCATGCACATAACCAGTTAAGTAATTCACAACGCTTTTTCATTCAAATCACCTAAGGATGCTTCAGTGAATGTCATTTATTTCGTGTCGCCCATTACACTAGCGTAGTAGAGCTCCGGCCTAGCGCTGCTGAGGTCCAGGTGACAGGTTCAATCCAGGCCACGGCGATTTAGATTTCGGCGAAATGCAAAAGTGCTCGTCCACATTCACCTAGGTGGACGGTAAGGAACTCGATGAGGTCAAAATTAATTCGGAATCTCTTCTACTGTGGCTGACACGCCTGCTATGCAGAACAAGGTTTTGACACCTGCAGCCCCGGAATTTTTTAATACTATTTCGACTGACAGGTGCCTACAGAGTGGGTGACGCCAGCCTATAAGGACATTACACTATCAACAAACAAAACGAAGGGGGGGGGGAGGGGTGCGTCACCTATATAAGTCAAAAGATCCTTCCCCTGATGCATACTTGAGTCACTACACTGAGAAAACACCTTTATTAGATGGCTTTGCCATAGCGTTTGCTGTGCCAAATGCAAATGTGTCACGCACGTAAAGAGATCGCATTGTCCTCTTTGCGCATGCTCCGTACTCTATTGGGTTTCCATGGTTTACGTGTATTGCGCGAACGTGGGTCATGTTGCGAGTTTACCAGACGCAATATTTACGTACTTTAATGCCAAGGTAGGCTAGAAGCAGGCTGGATGCAAGGCAGTGGGGGAATATGGCATAGGAACTAGGAATAGCAGCGGAGAGTTATTAGTAGAGTTTGCGGAACAGAATAATATGAGGATAATGAATACCTTCTTCTGCAAGCGGGATAGCCGAAAGTGGACGTGGAGGAGCCAGAACGGTGACACTAGAAATGAAATCAACTTCATACTCTGCGCTAACCCTGGCATCATACAAGATATGGACGTGCTCGGCAAGGTGCGCTGCAGTGACCACAGGATGGTAAGAACTCGAATTAGCCTAGACCTGAGGAGGGAACGGAAGAAACTGGTACATAAGAAGCCGAATAATGAGTTAGCGGTAAGAGGGAAACTAGAGGAATTCCGGATCAAGCTACAGAACAGGTATTCGGCTCTAACTCAGGAAGAGGACGTTAGTGTTGAAGCAATGAACGACAATCTTGTGGGCATCATTAGGGATGTGCAATGGAAGTCGGTGGTAACTCCGTTAAGCAGGATACCAGCAAACTATCGCAGGAGACGAAAGTTCTAATCAAGAAACGCCAATGTATTAAAGCTTGTAACCCTACAGCTAGAATAGAACTGGCAGAACTTTCGAAGCTAATCAGCAACCGTAAGACAGCTGACATAAGGAAGTATAATATGGATACAATTTAACATGCTCTCAGGAACGGAGGAAGCCTAAAACAGTGAAGGAGAAACTAGGAATTGGCAAGAATCAGATGTACGCGTTAAGAGACAAAGCCGGCAATATCATTACTAATATGGATTAAGATAGTTGAAGTGGCTGAGGACTTCTATAGAGATTTATACAGTACCAGTGGCACCCACGACGATAATGGAAGAGAAAATAGTCTAGAGGAATTCGATATCTCGAAGGTAGCGCCGAAAGAAGTAAAGAAAGCCTTGGGAGATATGTAAAGGGGGAAGGCAGCTGGGGAGGATCACGTAAGAGCAGATTTTCTGAAGGATGGTGGACAGATTGTTCTAGAGAAGCTGGCCACCCTGTATACGCAATGCCTCATGACCTACAGCGTACCGGAATCTTGGAAGAACGCTAACATAATCCTAATCCATAAGAAAGGTGGCGCCAAAGACTTGAAAAATTATAGACCGATCAGCTCACTTTCAGTTGCCTACAAACTATTTACTAAGGTAATCGCAAATAGAATCAGGAACACCTTAGACTTCTGTCAAGCAAAGGACCAGGCAGGATTCCGCAAAGGCTACTCAACAATAGATCATATTTACACTGTCAATCAGGTGGTAGAGAAATGTGCGGAATATAACCAACCCTTATATATAGCTTTCATTGATTACGAGAAAGCGTTTGATTCAGTCGAAACCTCAGCAGTCATGGAGGCATTACGGAAGCAGGGTGTAGACGAGCCATATGTAAAAATACTGAAAGATATCTATAGCGGCTCCACAGCCACCGTAGTCATCCATAAAGAAAGCAACAAAATCCCAACAAAGAAAGGCGTCAGGCAGGGAGATACGATCTCTCCAATGCTATTCACAGCGTGTTTACAGGAAGTATTCAGAGACCTGGATTGGGAAGAATTGGGGATAAAATTTAATGGAGAATACCTTAGTAACTTGCGATTCGCTGATGATATAGCCTTGCTTAGTAACTCAGGAGACCAATTGCAATGCATGCTCCCTGACCTGGAGAGACAAAGCAGCAGGATGGGTCTAAAAATTATTCTGCAGAAAACTAAAGTAATTTTTAACCGGCTCGGGAGGGAACAGCAGTTTACGATAGGCAGCGAGGCACTGGAAGTAGTAAGGGAAAACATCTACTTGGGAAAGGTAGTGACCGCGGATCCGGATCATGAGACTCAAATAATCAGAAGAATAAGAATGGGCTGGGGTGCGTTTGGCAGGCATTCTCAGATCATGAACAGCAGGTTGTGATTATCCCTTAACAGAAAATTGTATAACCAGCTGTGTCTTACCAGTACTCACGTACGGGGCAGAAACCTGGAGGCTTACGAAAGGGGTTCTACTTAAATTGAGGACGACGCAACGAGCTATGGAAAGAAGAATGATTGGTGTAACGTTATGGGAAGAAAAGAGCGGATTGGGTGAGGGAACAAACTCGAGTTAATGGCATCTTAGTTGAAATCAAGAAAAACAAATGGGCATGAGCAGGACATGTAATGAGGAGGGAAGATAACCGATGGTGATTAAGGGTTACGGGCTGGATCCCAAGGGAAGGGTAGCGTAGCAGGGGGCGGCAGAAAGTTAGGTGGGCGGATGAGATTAAGAAGTTTTCAAGGACGGCATGGCCACAATTAGTACATGACCGGGGTTGTTGGAGAAGTATGGGAGAGGCCTTTGCCCTGCCGTGGGCGTAACCAGGCTGCTGCTGATGATGATGATGAATATTTACGTGCGCCGAAACAAAGCGTTGTCGAATACGGCGGCCCCAACGGGCCCTACTCTCGCGTGAATTCTAGTGATGGCAACGCCAGTGGCGCTTTCGTAGCGCAATGGGAGTGCACTTCGATCCATAGCGACACGCTAGCATTGCTAATCTAACGGGGATGTTTCCGAGTCAATTGCGGCGATTTTGAAGTCACCACTTTAAGTCTACGCTCGCTATCGAAGATTGCCAGTAACTGTTGAAATAAGTTCATGCTTCTGTGCTCACCTGAATTGTTTGATATGAACGCTTAGCGCGTCGAACTTCTGAGGTCGTACGGCGATTCTGGCGTCCATAGGCCCAACAAGACGCGTCGACATGGAAACGACATGATGGTCTCTAGTAGGTTGTCTTGGTTTGCATATGTTTGGCGCGAAGCACTACACGGCGCACTCTCATGTAATGCCTTCCTTAATTTATGCGCTCCCTCAATTTGTACTAAAGGTATGGAAGGGACGGGAAACCATAATGTTCTGTAATGGCGCTTGCGTTTATCGATACGTAAGGTGAGGAAGGCTGTTATATACCTGTCCATTTTTTCCGCAGCGTTCACTCTGTGTGATATGTAAATGCCGACAAGCTGCATAGGTTTTGAAAGTTATCCAAATGCAGCAATTTGTTTAAAGAAATAAACAATCGCCTTCATGATGTAGGTCCTCCGCGTAATGGTGTTCTCTGCTTGCTTGCCTGAGTGATTGAAGTGAAATTGAAAATATTGGCACCTGTTGCGGATCTGCTTCGTCCACAATCAAACTAAAACTGGCCGTTTCAACCTGAGGCGAAACATTGAAAGCGATAGCAAGGCCTAGCGTTGCGCTCGAGCTGCCATCACGGAGTCACAGCAATACGCGTACGCGACAAGGCACGATGTGGCACGCGAGACCGCTGATGCTGCGCAGAGGGAACTGCCACCCGCCGGACAGAACCTACGCGTGTATATAGCAATGCAGGCGCGACCAGAACCGTTTACAGTGACGCTAACGGCGCCTCGCGACATTTGACGAGACGTACGGAAAACCATCGGCGTTTGCTGGGCGCCTAGTGAAGGAGATGAAATGAAGAAAATGAAGAAATGAAATGTAAGAAAAGAAAGCATGTGACGTGAAACCGAAACGAACGATTGTGCTGACAGCCTTCAAGACAGCGATATAAAAGGCATGCGCCCCATACGACGTTCTTCATCAGAATTTCCTTCATGGATACGTAGACTGAAGTCTTGTTAACACATGTGATGACATTTTAGGTGCAACACTTGGACAGCTAAGCGTAGTGTGTATAATGACAGCTAAGGAGCTCTTTGAAGCATGTGGCTCCATCACAAGTGCGCTGCGCGAGCTAGCAACCTTGAAGTTACCTGATATACCGGTTCTTGCTTTCCATGAATATATTATTTTCTAAGAGGAGAATGCCTAATACTAACGAAGAAAGAATTTGTGTGCTTGGGGACGCGATTTGTGCCACTGCGTTGCACTAGGCGTTGTGGGTGGCGCTCCCCTTACCGCCGAGCCTACACGTACGCTTGTTCCAACCGATACTTCAAGCGCCACTTCCTCAAGGACCAGTTCGGAACCCCGTGCACCCTCCGCGACCACCTATTGTCATCAGCGGGTTAGAGTCTCAAACGACAGCTTCGCAAAACGCTAGCTGTCGCAAGAGAAAAATGCGCATGCGCAATCCTTCCCACGGGTGTCCTCACCCGGTGTTACCGCGCAACTGTTCGGTTTCCGCCGCTGTGTTAAACGAGAGACACGCGATGCGAATTTGCGTGCGATCCCTCGTACGGCGTGTCGGGGTCCGAGTTGCTGCGTACGACGATTTCGGACACGTGGCAAGAACGAACGCTTTAAAACTAGGCCAGAACTTAGTGCTGCTAAATATGCGAAAAAATGCTTATAATGCGATGATTGTGACATCTCGACAACTGCGCGCACGGACGTCACTTGTGACCTTACGCACCCAGAATTATTGAAGTGACGTTTTTATACCTCGTATCTGTACAAATTTGCGATTTCTGTCACGCAGTCACGTACGCCCAGTGCTATCTATATCTATTACCTCATTACATACGTAACGTACGTAAAACATGGGTAATTTATTACCAAAGCCTGATATATCAACCTACTTCGAACAATGCCTACACGTCAACCATAACTTAATTTCTTCGTGACAGCAAGCGCTTTGAGACGCGGCGTTATATTGCGGTGTCTTCAACATGGCCCCATATTAACGCGAAAGCATCATATGTCCCATCACGCAGCAAAGCCAGCATTGTCCACAACGAAAACTAATAAAAATCATCACGAGCGTCTTGTAACTTACAACAAGTCTGAGTAAGGTGAAGTAAAGTGGACTGTAAAGGATCAAGGTGAATAAGGTGGATTAAAGTGGATTAAGGTTGACAAAAATTAGAGAGAAAGTACGCTTAAGGTCGATTAAGTTGGATACAAATTAGAGCGAGGTGAATTGCGATGAATTAGAGCAGATTAGGCCGGTTTAGTGTTTGTGCAAATCAGATCAAGGTGAATTAAGGTGGATTAGACTATAGATTCGAAAGACACGTAGCAATCTAGGACGTCGCGTACCATGAAGGTAACCAGTTATTTAGAGAAGTCATAATGTTTCGGTATTGAAATGAGTGGAAGAATGCTGAAGCGATCGTAAAATTTTTCCCGCTCATCCCAGTAGCGTAGCAGAACTATGATGTTGCGGTGCTGAGGTTCAGGTCACAGGTTTATTTCAGGCCATGGCGGTCGCATTCAGATCGCGTAAAAGTGTTATAGTGCTCGTGCAATTCGATTAAGGTGCACGGTAAAGAAAGCCTGCAGGTCAAAATTGATTCGTAGTGTTCTACTTCGGCGTCTACCTCTTATCATCGGGTCGTGTTTTCAGAATTACAGGCAAAGAATGTAATACCTAATCCAATGTTTTTCGACAGGTGTCTACAAATTGGATGAGGCTCACTTACATGTCTGTCGCTCTATCGCACTACCCCTCTCTCCCTACAATGCAGTGACTAGCCCATTATCAGAGAGCTCAATAATTGCGTTTGCTATATCAGATGTAAACATAACACGTGACACAATGTGGCACTCGAGACAGCTGCTGTGGTGCAGCGGGAACTGCCTGCCTTCTGGTATAATCTAGGCATGTTTAGAGCAAGGGTGGCCCGAGAAGGAGGGCAGTGGCGCAACCGGTGCCTCGTGAGATAAGACGAGACGGACAGAAAAAAATCTTGGCTGGGGTTTAATTCTTGTAAGCCTAGTTATCACAAGCAATAGGCCTGTTTTACATGCTTTTTCAAAGACTATGCACAGAATATTTCATTATAGTTAGGGCACTGTCTGTCACAGACGTTGCACAATCTGCCGAACGGCTCGTGTGTTAAGTTACGATGAAAGCTGGCCGTCTCAGTCGAGGTTCTCGCCAGCCGAAGGGCGTGGTTCCTCAAATGTTCCTTGTGGGTGCCGTCGCTTGCGTCCACGCCTTCTGTCCCACTCATTGTTGTTCGTGTTGCTGAACGACGGCGATGGTTGCAGCAGCTTCGATCTTGGCACGCTTCCGTGCTTGGTAAGTTTCTTTATTGCGTGCTAATCTGACCGGCCTTTGCTGAGGTGTTTCAGCAAGCAACTTTGCTTTTGCTTGATATTTCGCATCCTGCCGTCTAGCTTTATCAAATCGATGAGCGGATTCAGCCTGTCGCTTGCGCTGAACCGCACGCACAGACGTCCCAGTCCGCGGGCCATGCATGGCGAGACTGAGCGTGAAAAGGCGCGTTTCGAGTCGGACGTCATCGGCGAGCGCAGGAGCGTCGCTCGATGCGGGGTGCGTCGGGGTGCCTTGACAGCGTCCGGTTACGTTAGGTGCGCCAGAGCGTCGAACGATCGTTCGAACTATGGACGACGTTGTGCTCGCCAACGTGACGGAACGTGTGCGCGCGCTCACGCTACGTCGGAGTATATTTAGCCCCTAATTAACTCTCACCTAGTCACGAGGTACCGCTGCGGCGAGGCTCCGTGAGAGCGCAGCTACGATGCTCCTCCGCAGATGATCACGTGGTGCGACGTCATATCTTCCACAATTAAGCTCCGGTGGCTCAAGGTCATTGCGACGCGATGAATGCCTTTGAAAAATATGGCGTAGTAGAGGTTTCGCTGGTTTCCCTCCAAAACTATCGGCGATTGTCAGCGCCCATTGGAAAGGTTAGACAAGGTTAGCTTGACGCTGACGGTTCGAGACGAATGCGTGCACCTCGGTGTGGTCTGCACACAGCTGCTCGTCAGTAACGCTAATGGTGAGATAGGCGTATCTGCCGGGGGAAGGGGGAGTGTAAGGAAGCACTTGCCTAACCGTCTCCCCCACTTTCAGAAGTGGAGGGGCAAAGTATGCCTAGTTGCCGCGTTTCCACCAAGTTTTGGAAGTGGGCGCTTTTTGTTGCACGCTGGAATATCCACCAAGTCGACAGCTGAGACCAAACTTTCTTTGTGAATGCTTTAGCCACGTAAGTAATGCCTTCATTTATTACGTATCCCCTATTCTGGCAGTGAGCATTGTCTTTCGTGCCTCGCCCAGAAGACGTGAAGCAGATGACATAAGGGGTGCGCCATACACGTTGGCGTTGCGGAGAAGGCTGGCCCTGCGCAGTTCCGCCACACCAGATTTCACGTGGCACTTCGTGCGTCATGCCCAGTTTTTGGGGATTGCAAGATCACATTTCAAAACACAGTTAGCTTGCTGTGTCTAATCTAAGAGCGAGGGATATAAAACAGCTATAGTCGCTCCCCCCAATTAAACCATGCTTTACGGCATGTGTTTGATGCATTAGCAAATACCCGGACTATTGAATATAAGTGGTGGACGATCAGTATTCGCTTTTACAGAATTAAAAAAAAAACTGGCTGTGGCTTAGCTCAGGTAAAGCCCAGGATGCGAAGCATACTAGCCTTTATTTTAACGCGACAGCGTTAAGGAGCTCGTGTCGCAGAAAAGCCGGTGTCGTCGGCGTCGGCTCAGGCGCACATTTCGTTGTCGCGCCGAACGGTGCGTTGCTCGACGCTCACCGCGTCCGATGAGGGGCGCGTAGTCGCTGCGCCGTAGCAAAGCCACCTACAAACAGTCTCTGTAGCACGCCGCAACCTTCGCTTCTCATTCCAACGAGCAGCTTTGTCTCCAGGAGGCATCTCACCTCGTGAGTGTCTAGCAGAGGCAAGCGCAGCTGCTTATATACCGCCGCGACGCCGCGAGTGACGGCGCGAGTTGGAGCCCCGTTTCTCCTCTGTCGTGACGTCACGGTGTCACGTGGTATTGAAGGCGACACCGCCGCGCCTGAGGAGCTGGGTTGAGATCTAGTAATATGCTTCGCATAAAAGACCGGTTGTGCCAGATGGCACAATTCTTCTGCTTTAGATAGACTGTTTAAAGAGTTGGGCATTGCCAGCACGAGAAATGGAAACAAATATCTAATTAATTAGCACAAGGAAGCTGACAAACAGCGACACCGAGGAGAGTGTAGGGGATATCAGATGCACTTGTTAGCTGAAAAAAAATGTTAAATAATTGAAGATGAACGTGAATAAAAAGAACAGCTGGTCCACGTCTTGTCATTACGCGAGCGATGCTCATTCGAGAAAAGCTACCTAGGCACCATTTTCGTGTGCATTTTTTGTTTTTGTTTATGTTCAGCTACTGGAACTAAACCTGGAAGTGTTAGCCAGCGCCATACATCACAGCCTTGACGGCGTATGTGGGGCATCTTTCTTTTTTTGTCGCAAGCGTCACGTGTACCTGAACATTTGGGTGACGGCATCTAGTTAATAAACCCACACATGCTACCTGAAGGCATCAATGCTCCTGGATTCGAGGCCTCGCTATGTTGTGAACGAGAAAAAGAACCCAGGCCCCGATTTTTACTAGTCATGGTATAACAAGCCGTACTTCCGACCAGATGTTTCCTGACATCGGGGAAGTCTTCCACCATGCTCTGGAAACAGGGCACAACATAATCTTTCAGTGCATTCCTGCTCAATGCGGCGTCGTCGGCAACGACTTCGCGGTAAGGCTGCATGGTCTGCCCACGAAGACACCCAAACGCATCTAATACCTTTGGCGAGGACGGACACGGCCAGGGAACTTCGCCTACCTGCGCGCAAGAAGTCGCAAGACTTCTGAAGTTCAAGTACCTTCATTTGCAGATGGCATAAGCATGACCCCTTGCAACGGCTACAGCTGTCATCTCGCTTTTCCGGCGGCGAAACAAACTTCCTGTGCCTCATGTGGGTGGGAGTGGCGTTCACGAACGCGTACTGTTGTCGTATGGGAATGTCTCAGAGTGCAATTTGCGACTCCTGCAGGTGTCAGGAAACCATTGTGCACCTGTCCTCGTGCGACATACAACGGCTCTCTCTCAGGACAACGCTAAACCGACTGGACGTACGACCGTTGTCTGAGTGAAGGATACTCGGACAGTGGGCACATCCGTCATAAATTATATAGGAAGCCAACAAGGACAGCAAGGTCAACAGGGGGTAAATTACTTGTGCTTACCAATTGAAACAAAGAAATGATAAATAAATGGAAATGAAGTGGATGAAGAAACAAGTAAGCGAAAGTTGGATATGTACGAACTCAAACCATCGCATTATGCGTGCATTGCTCTTACCAAGTCTGCTACCACGGCGCCGTTTCCCATGCACTTTCGGGTGTACTTACCTGTTTTACTGCTATAGCCATCATACATATATATATATATATATATATATATATATATATATATATATATATATATATTATATATATATATATATATATATATATATATATATATATATATATATATAGAGAGAGAGAGAGAGAGAGAGAGAGAGAGAGAGAGAGTGAGGGAGCATTGTTTAGTTTGGGGTGTGCCCCTCCCTCAAGAAATAGTTAGTACGGCACTTGCCAAAGCTAAGATTTTGGGCAGCTTTTATTTCGCATTTAGCCTGGCATTTGCAATGACTGACCAAAAGGAAGTGAGCTGTCAACAGATTTTCGCTGTCGCTGCCCGCTTTCAGAGCAGAAGCGCAGGCAAACTTTTTCATGACCTGTGCTATTAAGAAACTGCGAGGAGCGGCCACTCGAGGCCTCAAGTGAAAACTCTTGTGGCATTGTCTTGTGCGCAATGCCGCGGGTTGTTCACGGTATCTCATTCAGGTGATACTTCGGGCCAGTTGGTTTCGCATCAAAGTCAGCGCGAAGAAAAACATAGCTACAAAGTCATTTCCATCTATCGGCTTTTCTTTATTGGCTGAAAAAGCCGGGGACCGGATAGCAACAAGAAAAAAAACAATAGATCAAGAAAAAGTTAAACGAAAAACAAAGAAAAAACAAACTAAAGAATAAACAAATTACGCTTGTAAAAAACACAAACGTGTAGCTCATATAAACGCTTACAACCTGTAACCTACACTTTTTGAAAAAATACAAACACAATGACAGCATTGAAGATAATCAAATAAAAAACATGCGCAGCCTGCGAAGGCCTTCATCACAGCGTCTTTCGTATCAATGTGGCGAGATTATTTGTTCATATATTAATGAAGCTATAGGTAAAACGCCAAGAAAGCTAGGCGGAATATGCCTGATGACAGTTATGGAGCTGTCTGAAGCATGTGGCTCCAGTGACAGTGTTGTTTTGCGAATCGACTTCTTGCAACATTATTTACCAAGAAGCAGCTTCTGTACATGCATCTATGATTACGCAAAATTATTTTTCAACGACCAACCCCGGTTGTTATCGAAGAAAACATTTTGTATGCTTAGAGATATGATTTGTGGAAATGTGTCGCACCGTACATCCTTCTATGAGTACGTAAAATTATTTTCGAGCAACCGACGCCGGCGGCTACGAACAAAGCATTTTATGCGCTGCGAGAGGGGGTTTGTGGCAATTTTTCGCACTGTACACGCCTCTGTGAGTTCGTAAAATTATTTTTGAATAACCAACCATGGTTCTTATCGAACAAACCATTTTGTATGCTTCGAGAGGTGATTTGGGGGAATGTTTCGCACTGTACACGCCTTTATGAGTGCGTAAAACTCATTTTCAACAACCAACCGCGGTTGTTAAAGAACAAAGCATTTTGTGTGCTTTGAGATGTGAGTTGTGGCAATGTGTCGCACTGTACACGCCTCTCTAAGAACGTGAAATTATTTTTTAACAACCTACCCCGGTTTTTATCGAACAAAGCATTTCGTATGCTTCGAGAGGGGATTTGTGTCAATGTGTAGCACTGTACACGCCTTTATGAGCGCGTAAAACTCATTTTCAACAACCAACCGCGGTTGTTATCGAACAAAGCATTTGTATGCTTTGAGATGTGAGTTATGGGGCAATGTGTCGCACTGTACACGCCTCTATGAGTAGGTAAAATTATTTTGGGCAACCTACCCTGGTTGTTATCTAACAAAGCATTTTGTACGCTGCGAGAGATCATTTGTGGCAATGTGTCGCACTGCCCGTTCGTAGTGGCACCCGCCTTACCGCCAAGCGTACACGCACGTGGGAGACAGCCGGTACTTTGAGCGCCACTTCATCTGGTACCCTGTTGCTAACACTATGCAGACTCCACGACCACCTCGTCTCAGCACGGGAGCAGTGTCTCAAACGGCAACATCGCAAAATGGTAGCTGTCGGATGAGAAGAATGCGAAGACGCGGTCCTCATCACGGCTGTCATTGCAACGGTGGTACCGCACTACTGTCGGGATTTTACCGCTTCGTTAACCGCCAGACACGTGGTACGATTTCGCTTGCCATCCCTCGTAAACCGAAGTGGGGTCTGAATTGCCGCAAGCGACGATTTGGGAGACATGGCAAGAACGTTTTATACTAGACCTGACCTAGCACTGCTAACTATGCGACGGCAAAACTATAAGGTTCTTGTGACACTTCAACAACTTCTGGCACGCACGTGACGGATAACCTTGAACAACCAATGTTATCAATGTTACGTTTCTATACCTCGTGTCTCTTGCAAACCTGCATTTTCGTCGATGGCGAATTTTTGCACGCACTTCGGGCCTTCCAATGCTGTAACAGTGAGGTCACGACCGGACGCATGCTTCTTTCGCGCCAGAGCCGCTCTTTGAAGCATCTGGCTTGTCTGTGACGTGCCAGCTTCTCCCGTTCTTAATTACCTCGACACAGCTAGGGCTTTGAGATACTGCACTGCCTTCAACATTGACGCATATTATTGCAAAAGTATATGTCCCATTACAAAAATGAGCCCACGTGGGTTTTCGCAACGAGTGATAACAAACAACATCCACAGTGTCTTATAACTTAGAAAAAGTGTTGGTAAGGTGACTTCATCAGCATCGTCATCGTCAGCCTGGTTACGCCTACTGCAGGGCGAAGGTCTCTCCCATACTTCTCCAACTACCCCGGTCATGTACTAAGTGTGGCCATGTTGTTCCTGCAAACTTTCTAATCTCCTCCGCCCACCTGACTTTCTGCCACCCCCTGCTACGGTTCCCTTCAGTTGGAATCCAGTCCGTAACCCTTAGTGACCATCGGTTATCTTCCCTCCTCATTACATGTCCTGCCCATGCCCATTTCTTTTTCTTGATTTCAGCTAAGATGACATTAACTCGCGTTTGTTCCCTCACCCAATATACTCTTTTCTTATCCCTTAAAGGGAAGCTGAAAGCTTTTCCAGAAAAAATGAGTGAAGAGCCGTACGCCATGGTTTTCAAGCCTCTGAATTCGAATATCGCATCGAAATTGAGCGAAAGAAAGCGCAAACATATTTCATTTCGATGAAACATGCAGCAGCGGACACGCCCAGCTAGCGCGCCTCGTTTCCCCCTGTGATTGGTCGGGCTCCTCGTGACGTCAACAATGGTGTTCATCCGTACCGACTACTGCCGCTACACACGAAGCACGGTGCAAGGTAGTTTGGTGCTGCTTTGCTGAGATGGTCATGGAAAATTTTGAGAGCCTGTGTTTCTCTGAGGAATTCGGCGTTAAGTCCAAACTCCACGAGAGCGATATTGCGCGCGACGGTGACGGGCGACGGCTTCGAGCGACAAAATGGGCGTCGCTTGAACAGATTGCTCGGTGTTGCGCTAGATCACTCGTTTCTAGAAATCTAGAACTTGTCTCTCGTCGCCCGGAAGTGCTGTGAGCCACTAGCCAATAGTGTGAAGCCGGATCTGGATGTACACACCTCAAATACTACTGTTTGTCGCACGGAAAGAGAAAATTATAGAAATTTACACGTGCAAGAATAAGAACCCACTGGAAGACCACCAGAAATATGTTATGCTACTTTTTCAGTAAAATACATTAGCTTAAATTGATAAAGCATGCGTCACGCTAGTTTCGGCGCGTATATTACTGACCTCATGCGGGGAAATCGTCGCTCAAAGGCGTCGCTCGCATGGAGTTCGGCTTCAGGCGACGAGTGAACGCGACAGCCATCGCCTCGCTTGTCGCACTGTCGCTGTCGCGTGCAAGATCACTTGTAAGGCGTTTATACTTTACTCCCTACATGTGCGAGCCGATTTCGAAGAGCCGGCCTCTCCAAGAAGCAAAAAATGCTGGTGCAAGCACTGCTTTCCACTCGAACGAAGGCGAAGTGTTAGTACCTCGTTATGTTGGAAATGTTCCTTGGCGAGTAGATTTTTGCTAAGCTGCATTCAGCGTTCCAGTGAGTACGTTTCCGGGCAAACAACTGTAGTGTTATGTTTCTGCATGCCTCCTCGTAGAACGTAAGCGGTGATGCGATTTTCGGCATTTGTGCGCTGCCCCAAAGCTGTCGGCAATCTACACAGACGGTTTCAACGCGGGAAAAGTTCACCGGCTTTTGTAGCACGTGTATTATAGAACCTTCATCAGCGCGCCATCCGCACGCTACTCGTAAGCGTCGAATTCCGTCGGCTACGTGAGATGGTCGGTTTCTCTATGGGTGCGAGAGAAGGGGTAGCGCAGTGTCTTGGCGTGAGCTGGCTTTCCAACACATGCAAACTTTACGCTTGCACTGCGTTATGGTAGCTGCATGCAGGCTGTTTCACAGCACAAGTGCGAATAGAAAATTCGCGGCGCTTGGCGATGAAACCTGCGTCAAAGCAGGGAGATAAACATGCACCTGCCGTTCAGCGTGCTATCCTGAAGGAGATACCAAAGCACGCATTATTGCTAAACTCCTGTAGTAATCGTCACGGAAGTGGTTAGAGCATAACACTGCTGTTCTTGAGCGTTTGAAGTTGTTTCGCTTCACAGCAGCCTTCCACTTAGCTGAAATCTTCTTGTCTTGCAAGAACTAATGGAACATCGGAACATCTACGCGGCCGCTGGTGTTCGTGCAAGCGTAGGCTGCACAGAACACCGGCATGATCGGCCTGCAAGTTCAATTGATGCTGCGCAGGTCAACTACCACTCCTATATACACACAAACAAAGGAATGCAGGGTCGAGCGAAGCAGATTAGGACGGCACGCACGCAGAAATAAGCCCGGTCAGGCACGGTCGCGGAGGCTGCGAAGGAGCCGAGCACCAGTGTTGACGTCACTAAGCCGCGGTTTTTGATCTCCGCTCGCATCGTCAGCGTCAGCAGCAGCGCGCGGCGATCGACGGGGGGCGGAGCTACAGCGCAATTTTAACCGACGATTGCGTCGCTCCTAAGTGAAAAATCGCCCCCAAAATTTTACCGTCATCGCTTATAAGGTTCCCGCATCCGTATATGAACGTCTTATTGAATTCGACAGACTCTTCAGCTTCAGACGTTCAGCAACCGGGACGCACGCTGTCGAATTTGATCGAGTATTCATCGAGTATTTATACATATATATATATATATATATATATATATATATATATATATATATATATATATATATATATATATATATATATATATATATATATATATATATATATATATGCTGACTACAACCTGCAGGGATGTCGAGAGTTGGGTCAGTTGTTGACACATCATTGCGGCTGCGGTTATCCAGTGCGGTTTTTATTACCTTTTGACTTTTTCAACGTTACAGTTACACTAACACAGGCAGCTGGGGAGGATCAGGTAACAGCAGATTTGTTGAAGGATGGTGGGCAGATTGTTCTAGAGAAACTGGCCACCCTGTATACGCAATGCCTCATGACTTCGAGCGTACCGGAATCTTGGAAAAACGCTAACATAATCTTAATCCATAAGAAAGGGTACTCCAATGACTTGAAAAATTATAGACCGATCAGCTTACTTTCCCTTGCCTACAAAGTATTTACTAAGGTAATTGCAAATAGAATCAGGAACACCTTAGACTTCCGTCAGCCAAAGGACCAGGCAGGATTCCGCAAAGGCTACTCTACTAGAGACCATATTCACAATATCAATCAGGTGATAGAAAAATGTGCGGAATATAACCAACCTTTATATATATAGCTTTCATTGATTACGAGAAAGCGTTTGATTCAGCCGAAACCTCAGCAGTCATGGAGGCATTGCGGAATCAGGGTGTAGACGAGGCGTATGTAAAAATACTGAAGGATATCTATAGCGGCTCCACAGCCACCGTAGTCCTCCATAAAGAAAGCAACAAAATCCCAATAAAGAAAGGCGTCAGGCAGGGAGATACGATCTCTCCAATGCTATTCACAGCGTGTTTACAGGAGGTATTCCGAGACCTGGATTGGGAAGAATTGGGGATAAAAGTTAATGGAGAATTCTTTAGTAACTTGCGATTCGCTGATGATATTGCCTTGCTCAGTAACTCAGGGGACCAACTGCAATGCATGCTCATTGACTTGTTGAGGCAAAGCCGATGGGTGGGTCTAAAAACACAAGTTCCCTAGCAGAAGAAAAATAAAAATAAACGAAAGAGATTTATTATTTTGAGGCGATGCGGGCCATTTTCTTGGTGATATAAATATACCAAAAAATTAAACTCTAAAATTAACTAATGTGCTTTGAAAATAATTACTGAATATCTGCTTTCTGCCATTTTTACGCGTTGTACAAATAGTTTGGCGGCTCCTCCAAGTTTCCTCGGTAAACTGTGCATGGCACGGTTCGTAAAGCAGGAATTGTGTTTTGAGTGACGAGCGATAAACCTTTAATATATGCGGGTTCATTGCAGCCTTTGAGGAAAGTTACCTATTCACTCATTCCAAGGTGTAATGCTGCCGGTATTCCAAGCTTTCGCCCACTCTTAGAAAAAAAAAGCAGCTGCAAGAGGCACGAACTTTAAATTCCATGAAATTGTGGATAATTTTTTTGGTGGAATGGCGCCGCGAAACTTTCACGTACTTGTTTTAAATGCGACGTTGTAACTAATTACTGCACCTACGTTTTCCCCTACTTTCGTTGGTCATACGAGGCTCACAGCTTGTTTCTCCACTGTCATTGGTGAACAAAAGCAGGCGTCAAGTTGATATAGATTGAAAACATTAGCGACGTCGTATGTGTAATCTGCAGACAACGTTGCAAATGGGTGGGTTATATTCGCCTTTTTTAGGATATGTTAGGTGTATTAGTGTCTGCTACGAGCGACACAACACTTGTATCGCTGCCTTGGCGTAAGCGCAACTAGAACTGTACAACTACAATAACAAATATTTGCGAACACAGGGCGATGCTACGTAAAGTTTGTGTATGTTGGTAAATGCGTGCTGATCAAACACAACTGTTGGAAAAAGTTTTACATTTAAGAAAAAAAAACATTTAAGAACATCTGAAGCAAGCGTTACAAAGTGTTCCACTACCCTGATTTATTTATTTATTTATTTATTTATTTATTTATTTATTCATTTATTTATTTATTTTTACCCTCAGGGCCTTTGGGGCGTTAAAAAGGGGGCGGGTACATGGTTGAATAACAACAGAATCTAAAGCAACGTTTATCAGCAACGTTTCCTAAGTTTTTCAAGATCACTCTGCATTTACAAGAAAGGGGTGCACCATGAGTGGAAAGTGTTGCGAGTGTTTAACGTTTCCGTCTTACTTGAAGCGTTAGAAACATTTACTGAACGCTCATCATTTTTGTTTGCTTGGGGGGCATTTATTCTGCGACACGTATATTGGTTTCGCCTGGTGTCTTGAGCGAACTAAACGAGGCAACTTCTTCATGTTTTGTGAAAATAAGGACGATGTAATGTTTGGTGTGTGCGGAAAGTTTGAAATGGGTGGCCACATGAGGTTGTGTTAATATATTACGCATGTTTGTGCTCTAGAGCATTTTGAGTGTGTCTAACGAACGTGGCGTAATTTAACCCGTTGACCTGGCAGAACAACAAGGGCCATCATAGTCAAATTTATTTCCACCTTGCCCGGCCATCTACTAGCCGCCTGGTTAGTTCAGGTGGTAGAGCGGCTACGCGGAGCTCCGGTGGTTCCGCGTTCGAGACCCGGACCGGGACGAGTTTTTTTCAAATGTGATGCTTTTCTTTCCAGGAACTAGAATGCATTTCCTTCGCAGCAATTGCTTTTATTGCGTGGATGTTTCACTTCATCTTTATTACTTCTCTCCACCTTGCGAGTTTCCGCAGATTTGTTACATCTCTTATCCTCAATGGAGGCGGAGGAGGGGATTATGCCGGTGCGCAGAGTAAAGTAAGAAAATTGAATGCCCAGAAAATTGGGAGCGTGGCTGCGAAGGTAAAAAAGAAACCAACAAATCTAGCAAGGAATGAAGAAATGTTTTCATGTAAAAGCCATTGCGCCAATAAACCCCATCCGTCATGAACCTACGTCAAAAAAGCAACGTGCAACACGAACACTTGGAACGTATAGCTTACAACCTTTTTTCACAAACGAACACTTAAACTGTCTGCGTTCAAGAGAGAGAGAGATAGCAAAGAGAGGAAAGGCTGGGAGGTCAACAAGACGAGTGTCCGGCTTGGTACCCTATACTGGGGTAAGGGAAAGGAGGAACAGAAAAGGTAAAGTGGGATAGAGGGAACACTCTCTGTGCACACAACAAAGTGCTCGGGAATCAGTCAAGTCAAAGCAAGGGCTACGTCGATACGTTAGGCTGCCGTCAATCTTAATGGTTCATAGCTGGTGGCGCACGTTGAAGTCACCAGTGAAGACCAAGGATCCGGTGGGTGTCAGCAGTACGTTGCAGTGCGTGGCAGTGTATTTTTAAGCTAAACCCCGGCCGTTATGACTACAGTGCGAATATAATGATGCGGGTGAGCCATGATGCTTACTCAAGAGTTGCAAGTACTGTATTGAGAGCTTCCAGCTCTTGCACTGTACTTCGCGCTGATAAGAAAATCAAATAAAAGGTATACGCTGCTTATACAGTTCTTCAGCACAGTTTTATACACATGAAGTTTGTCGACTTGTTGTTGATATAATGATGAAAATTCAGGTGAAAAACCAGGAATCCTAGGGAGAATGTGTATAATCACAGCTCTAGAGTTCTTTGAAGCATCTGGCTCCATTGAAAGTCAGCAGGATATTGCCTTCATATTTAGGTCTTCCACTTAATGGTGTTTTCTGGTTGCTTGCCTGATTGATTGAAGTGAAATATAAAATATTGTCACTTGTTGGCAGGGGGCGCGTCCGACTCGTCCACAAACAAACGAAAACTAGCAGTTTCAACCTGATGCGATGCATTGAAAGCGACAGGTAGGTTTAGCATTGCATTCGGTCTACTACTCCTTCCTATGCCTATCACGGCGTCACAGCTATACGCGCATCGAAAAGGCATGATACGACACGCGAGACAGCTGCTGCTACACAGCGGGAACTGCCGTCACCCCCCCCCCCCTCCCTGGCAGAATCTATGCGTGTATGCATCAATGCAGGCGCAACCAGACTCGTTGGCAATGACGCTAACGGCGTCTCGCGCGACGAGAAGGAAATAAAGACTTCGGCTTTTGCTCGGCGCCTAGTGAAGGAGATTGGACAGGCTCAGTTTAATGCTTACTGTTTCAGAGCAGTGCGTGCACTATGGTGTCGTCTGCATAGAGCTGCTGCTAGTCGGTGACTATAATTGTGTGTCACACACCGTAGGCGCATTTGGCAGGAGTGGGACGGGGCAAAGTATGGCGTCCCCCTCCACCTCCCCTCCACCCAATGTTGAAGAGGGCTGCTTTTTGCTGCATGCTCGAAAATCCAAGAGGACGACAGCTAATAGGAAATTTTCTTGTGAGGGCATTAGCCACGTAAGCAATCTATTTCGTTATTACGTATCCCACTGTTTGGGCAGTGAGGATTGTCTTTGGTGCCTCGCCGCGAAGAGGTGTAGCAGACGACGTACGGAGTGACCCATTCACGCTGGCGTTGCGGAGCTGGCTCGTTCTGTGCAGTTTTCGCCATAACAGATTTCACGTTGCGCTTCTTGCATATTGCCTAGGGTATTGGAATCGTAAATTCACGCTTTAAGACGCAAAATTTCCTTCCTATGCCTAACCTATGGGTGAGTGGGACATTGAAGTATTATAATCAGCCGCGCTGAACGATGGCGTGCCTTCCGGCATGAAATTGTTGTATTATCAAGTACCGGAACTATTGAATCTCTATCTGGGGTGATCAGTTTTAAGTTTCACGCATTTAAAGAAGGCACCTGTGGCAGATTGCATAATTCTTGACCTGGATTATTCTTTGAGGCGGACGGTACTAGCACGAGTAGTCGAAGCACATATGTAATTAATGAACAGCAATTCAATAATGAACTTTCTGTTTAATTATTATACCCCACATATTGCTGTTTCTATGTTGTAGCCGGTGAGTTTGGAGGATTTATCACGTTTGAATGTATTTCTTGGTGGACACCAACTTCGAGATTTTATTTCCCAAAGGGGGAGGGCCACGAAATACATGGCCTTTCCAGTTACTTTTGTACTCCAATGCATTAAAGACTGTTTTGTTGAACGCATATCTCTTAACTGGTGGCATTGTGGAAAATCATTCCGGGCTGAGCCGCTTTGGTACTTCACCGGCTACAATTTCGAAAATACAATATCTGCAATAAAGTAAATAATTTAAAAGTTAAATGGTTATTTTTTGGGTTATTTGTTGAATAAGTGTTCTGATTTCTATTGCAAGTAATGACTGCCTCTCTGGACAACCCCGCTCAAGGGCTAGAATAATGTTATCGGCAACAAAGAACTTTTTAGAATTCCGTAAAACCTAAAAATGATCACAGGTTGTAGGGTGTCCCAGCTTACGTTAGCTAAGTTATCCAACGAAATATAAAAGAAAAATATCACAGTGCAGGATACGATCTTTCGACCTCGGATGTAAGGTCTTCAGAACTGAGTACTGAGCACTGTACATTTTATAATTGTATGTTGCACCGTGTTTTATAAATTATTCTTTTTTTCGTTAACAGCTTGGCTAACGTTAGCCGGGACTGGCGGTGTTGTCCTGTGCGGTCTTTCTGCATTTTTCTGTCGTGTTTTTCTTTTGTGCACAGAGGCTGTCCAATTTCATCGAGTATTCAGTTCTCATCCTACAAATGTTGGTGACAACGACCTTCAGGAATGTCGACAGTTGGGTCATTTCTTGACAAATCATTGTGGCACCGGTTGTCCTGTGCTGCCTTTCTGCACTTTTGTGTCGTGTTTTCGTTTTGTGCTTCTTGCGTTGAGAAGAACACAGCACTGTAGAGTGTGTAGAGCCATCACAACACAATTGCAAGGATGTCTTGCATTTTTTTCTATTGGAATGTGTCACTTCTGAAGCTGTCTATTGATATTACCTTTAGACTTCTTCAACGGTACATTTACACTAGTACAAGTTCCCTAGCAGAAGGAAAATAAACGTGAACGAGACAGATTTATTATTTTGAGGAAATGTGCTCCATTGTCTTAGTGATATATATATATAGACCGAAACATTGAACTCTGAAAGTAACTTACGGGCTTTGAGAATATTTACTAAATATCTGCTTCTTCTATCTTTTAAGCGTTATACAAATAATTTGGCTGCTTTTCCAAGTTTCCTCGGTAAATGGTGCGACGCCCGGTATTTATAGTTCGTTAAGCACACTCTTAATGAAAATTAAACCCTTTTGCCACACAATAATCCTCGTCATCTGTCTTGTCCGCATTTCCTTTCTTTAACGTGGCGAGCCCGGTAATTCCAAGTCATGAACTGCGTGCTCGTCATCAGCGTTCGATTTGAGCGTTCGATTATATCAGCATGACGATTATTGTTGTGGGGCAAATATACACCCCAAAGGGTGTACATTTGCTTAAGATTGAAGGAAACGTGGTTTGAGTGACGAGCGGTAAGTCTTTAATCTGTGCGGGTTCAATGCAGACCTTGTGGAAAGTTAGCTATTCAGTTATTACAACGTGTGATGCTGCTGTTATCCAAAATTTTTATTTGAGTTAAAGAAAAAGAACTGCAGGGAGCACTAACTTCAAATTGCATGAAATTGTGGATAATTTACTTGTGGAATGGCGCTGCGAAACTTTCACGTACTTATTTTAAATGCGACGTTGTAACTAATTACTTCACCCTCGTTTTCCCCTACTTTCGTTGGTAATTCGAAGCTCACAGCTTGTTTTGTCCACGGTCTTTTGTGTACAAAAGAAGGCATCATGTTGATATAAATTGGAAACCTTAAGGGCACGGTATGTGTAATGTGCAGACAACGTCCCAAGTAGGTGGGTTAATGCGCCTTTTTTGCAATATATTAGGTATGCATGTGGACTGGTGCATTATCAGGGTGTATTACGAGTGGCATAACGCTTGTATCGTAGCCATGGCGTAAGCACGACTAGAACTGTACGATTACAATAACACATTTTGCGAACACAGGGGGACGCTACATCAGGTTTGCGTAGGTTCATAAATGCATGCTGATCAAATACAGCTGTTGGAAAAAAAATTACATTTAAGAAAAGAAATGTTCACGATAATCTGAGGCAAGCGTTGCAAAGTGCTCCACTGCTCTTATTTATTTTTTTATTTTTTATTTTTTATTTATTTACCCTCAGGACTATTGGGGCGTTACAGAGGGGGTGGGTACATGGTTGAACAAGAACAGAATATAAAGAAACATTTATCAACAATGTTTCCTAAATTTTTCAAGAGCCCTCTGCATTTACAAGGAAGGAGTGCAGCATGAATGGAAAATGTTGCGAATGTGTAACGTTTCTGGCTTACTAGAAGTGTCACGAAGATTTATTGAACACTCGTCATATTTGTTTGTGGGGGGGGGGGGGGGGGGTGCTTTATTAGCGACACGTATATTGGTTGGGATGGATAGAAGGGCGTGTTGGTTAAGCATGATCTGAAGCGAAGGCGCTAAAACGACGGAGGACAAAGAAGAAACACACGCACACACAGGGCACCCACGAACTTCCGGTAAATTCATCCATCATTGCGGCGATGTTGAAGTCACCGATTTTAGTCTACGCTCGCCATCGAAGATTGCCGTTAACTGTTGAAATGAGTTCACGCTTCTTCTGTGCTCACCTCAATTTTTAGATATCAACGCTTAGCGCGTCCAATTTCTGAGGTCTTTCGATGATTCTGGCGTCCATAGGCTCAACAAGACGGGTCGACATGGAAACGACATGATGCTCTCTAGTAGGTTGTCTTCGTTTGCATATGTTTGGCGCGAAGCACTAGACGGCGCACTCTCATGTAATGCCTTCCTTAATTTATGCGCTCCGTCAATTTGTACTAAAGGTATGGAAGGGACGGGAAACCATAACGTTCTGTAATGGCACTTGCGTTTATCGATACGTTAGGTGAGAAATGCTGTTATATACGTGTCCATTATTTCCGCAGCGTTCACTCTGTGTGAAGTGTAAAAGCCGACAAGCTGCATGTTATCCAGATGCACCAATTTAGTTTAGTTAATTAGTTAAATTAGTTAAAGTTAATTAGTTAATTTAGTTAAAGTTATCCAAATGCACCAATTTGTTTAAGGAAAAAAACAATCACCTTCATGATGTAGGTCCTCCGCGTAATGGTGTTCTCTGCTTGCTTGCCTGACTGATCGAATGGAAATTTGAAAATATTGGCACCTGTTGCGCATCTGCCTCGTCCACAAACAAACTGAAACCGGCCGTTTCAACCTGAGGCGACACATTGAAAGCGATAGCAAGGTCTAGCGTTGCGCTCGAGCTGCCCTCACGGAGTCACAGCTATACGCGTACGCGACAAGACACGATGTGGCACGCGAGACAGCTGATGCTGCACAACGGGAACTGCCACCCCCTTGACAGAACCTACGCGTGTATATAGCAATGCAGGCGCGACCAGAACCGTTCACAGTGACGCTAACGGCGCCTCGCGACATTTGACGAGACGTACGGAAACCCATCGGTGTTTGCTGGGCGCCTAGTGAAGGAGATGAAATGAAATGAAGAAAATGACGAAATGAAATGTAAGAAAAGAAAGCAAGTAACGCGAAACCGAAACGAACAATTGTGCTGAGAGCGTTCAAGACAGCGATATAAAAGGCATGCGCCCCATACGAAGTTCTTGATCAGAATTTCCTTCACGGATACGTAGACTGAAGTGTTGTTGGCACATATGACGACATTTTAGGTGCCACACTTGGACAGCTAAGCGTAATGTGTGTAATGACAACTAAGGAGCTCTTTGAAGCATGCGGCTCTATTGTAGTTCATCTACGCCGGGTAGAAAGCTTGAAGTTACGTGATATACCGGTTCCCGCTTTCCATGAATATATTATTTTCGAAGAGGGAAATGCCTAATACTAACGAACAAACAATTTGTGTGCTTGGGGAAGCGATTTGTGCCACTGCGTTGCACTAGGCGTTGTGGGTGGCGCTCCCCTTACCGCCGAGCCTACACGTACGCGGGATCCAATCGATATTTCGAGCGCCACTTCCTCAAGGACCAGTTCGTAACCCCGTGCACCCTCCGCGACCACCTATGGTCACCAGCGGGTTAGAGTCTCAAACGACAGCGTCGCGAAACGCTAGCTGTCGCGAGAGAAAAATGCGCATGCGCAATCCTTACGACGGGTGTCATCACCTGGTAGTACCGCGAAACTGTGCGGTTTCCGCCGCTGTGTTAAACGAGAGACACGTGATGCGAATTTGCGTGCGATCCCTCGTACGGCGTGTCGGGGTCCGAGTTGCTGCGTACGACGATTTCGGACACGTGGCAAGAACGAATGCTTTAAAACTAGGCCAGAACTTAGCGCTGCTAACTATGCGACAAAATGCTTATAACGCGATGATTGCGAAATCTCGACAACTGCGTGCACGGGCGCCACTGGTGACATTACGCACCTAGAATTATCGAAGTGACGTTTTTATGCCTCGATTCTGTACAAATTCGCGATTTCTGTCACGTAGTCACGTACGCCCAGTGCTATATCTACTACCTAATTACACCCGTAACGTACGTAAAACATGGGTAATTTATTACCAAAGCCTGATGTATCAACCTACGTCGAACAATGCCAGTGCGTCAACCATTACTTAATTTCTTCGTGACTGCAAGCGCTTTGAGACGCGGCGTTATATTGCGGTGTCTTCAACATGGCCCCGTATTAACGCGAAAGCATCATATGTCCCATCACGCAGCAAAGCCAGCATTGTCCGCAACGAATACTAATAAAAATCATCACGAGCGTTTTGTAAGTTACAACAAGTCTGAATAAGGTGAAGTAAAGTGGACTGTAAAGGATCAAGGTGAATAAGGTGGATTAAAGTGGATTAAGGTTGGCAAAAATTAGGGAGAAAGTACGCTTAAGGTCGATTAAGTTGGATACAAATTAGAGCGAGGTGAATTACGATGAATTAGAGCAGATTAAGGCGGTTTAGCGTTTGTGCAAGTCAGATCAAGGTGAATTAAGGTGGATTAGACTATAAATTCGAAAAACACATAGCAATCGAGGACGTCGCGTACCATGGAGCTAACCAGTTATTTAGAGAAGTCATAATGTTTCGGTATTCAAATCAAGTAGAAGAATACTTAAGCGATCGTAAAATGTTTCCCGCTCATCCCAGTAGCGTAGCAGAACTATGACGTTGCGGTGTTGAGGTTCAGGTCACAGGTTTATTTCAGGCCACGGCGGTCGCATTCAGATCGCGCCGAAGTCTTAAAGTGCTCATGCAATTGGATTAAGGTGCACGGTAAAGAACGCCCGCAGGTCAAAATTAATTCGGAGTGTTCTACTTTGGCGTCTACCTCTTATCATCGGGTCGTTTTTAGAGACTTACAGGCCAAGAATGTAATACCTAATCCAATGTTTTTGGACAGAGAGGTGTCTACAAATTGGGTGAGGCTCACTTACATGTCTGTCGCGCTATTGCAGTACCCCTCTCCCCCTATAATGCAGAAACAAGGGTAGGGGTGGGAGGTGGTTTCAGTTGTAGAATGGACAAGATCCAGCTCCTGATCTAGACTTGTATGACTACGCAGTGGCAAGCCCATTATCAGAGAGCTCAATAATTGCGTTTGCAATATCAGATGTAAACATAACACGTGACACGATGCGGCACGCGAGACAGCTGCTGTAGTGCAGCGTAAACTGCCTGCTCTCTGGTATAATCTAGGCATGTTTACAGCAAGACGGACCCGAGAAGGAGGGCAGTGGCGAAACCAGCTTCTCGTGAGATAAGACGAGACGTACAGAAAAAAATCTTGGCTGGGGTTCAATTCTCGTAAGCCTAGTTATCACAAGCGATAGCTCTGTTTTACATGCTTTTGCAAAGACTATGCACAGAGTATTTCGTTAAAGTTAGGGCACTGTCTGTCACAGACGTTGCACACACTGCCGAATGGGTTGTGTGTCAAGTTACGGTGAAAGCTGGCCGTCGCAGTCGAGGTTCTCGCCAGCCGAAGTGTGTGGTTTGTGATACGTTCGTTGTGGGTGCCGTCGCTTGCGTCCACGGCTTCTCTCCCTCTCATTGTTGTTGGTGTTGCTGAACGACGGCGACGGTTGCAGCAGCTTTGACCTTGGCACGCTTCCGTGCTTGGTAAGTTTCTTTATTGCGTGCTAATCTGGCCGGCCTTTGCTGAGGTGTTTCAACAAGCAACTTTGCTTTTGCTTGAGATTTCGCATCCTGCCGTCTAGCTTTATCAAATCGATCAGCGGATTCAGTTTCCGAGAGTGAGCGAGAAAAGCGTCTTTCTCGCTCACTCCGAGAGTGAGCGAGAAAGACGCGTTTCTAGTCGAACGTCATCGGCGAGCGCAGGAGCGTCGTTCGATGCGGGGCGCGTCGGGGTGCCTTGGCAGCGCCCGGTTACGTTAGGTGCGCCAGCGCGTCGAACGATCGTTCGAACTATGGACGACGTTGTTCTCGCCAACGTGACGTAACGTGTGCGCGCGCTCACGCTACGTCGGAGTATATTTAGCCCCTAATTAACTCTCACCTGGTGACGAGGTACCGCAGCGGCGAGGCTCCGTGAGAGCGCAGCTACGACGCTCCTCCGCAGCAGATCACGTGGTGTGACGTCCCATCTTCCACAATTAAGCTCCGGCTGCTCAAGGTCATTGCGACGCGATGAATGACTTTGAGAAATATGGCGTAGTAGAGGTTTCACTGGTTTCCCTCCAAAACTATCGGTGATGTCAGCGCCCATTGGAAATGATAGACAGGTTTAGCTTGGACGCTAACGGTTCGAGACGATTGCGCTAACCACAGTGTGGTCTGCACACAGCTGCTCGTCAGTCACGCTAATGGTGAGCTCGCCCACCATAGGCGTATCTGACGGGAGACGGGGGAGGGTAAGGAAGCACTTGCGCAACCGTCTCCCCCCCTTTCAGAAGTGGAGGGGCAAAGAATGCCATTTGCCGCGTTTCCGCCAATTTTTAGAAGAGGGCGCTTTTTGCTGCACGCTGGAATATTCACCAAGTCGACAGCTGAGACCAAACTTCCTTTGTGAATGCAGTAGCCACGTGAGGAATGCCTTTATTTATTACGTATCCCCTATTTTGGCAGTGAGCATTCTTTTTCATGCCTCGCCCAGAAGACGTGTAAGGGATGACATAAGGGGTGCGCCATACGCGTTGACTTTACGGAGAAGGCTGGCCCTAGGGAGTTCCGCCACAACATATTTCACGTTGTGCTTCGTGCGTCATGCCCAGTTCTTGGGGATCGCAAAATTGCATTTCAAAACACAGTCAGCTTGCTGTGTCTAACCTAAGAGCGAGGAATATAGAATAATTATAATCACTCCTCCCCCCCCCAATTAGGCCTTACTTTACGGCATGTGTTTGATGAATTAACAAATGCCCGGACCATTCAATATAAGGAGGGAGTGATCATTATCAATTTTACAGACTTTAAGAAAGAAGACCACCTGTGCCCAGATGGCACAATTCTTCTGCTTTAAATGAACTGCTTAAAGAGGTGGGTATTGTGACCACGAGAAATGGAAACAGATATCTAATTAATTAGCACAAAGAAGCCGACAAACGACACCAAAGAGAGTAGGGGATATCGCATGCAGTTGATAACTGAAATAAAAAGAATTGTTAATCAATTGAAGATCAATGGGAATAAAAGGAACAGCTGCTCCACGTCTTCTCATTACGAGTGCGATGCTCATTCCAATAAAGCTACCTCGGCACCGTTTTCGTATGACTTATTTTGTTTTTGTGTATGTTCATCTACTGGAACTAAACCTAGAAGTGTTAGCCAGCGCCACACATCATAGCCTTGACGGCAGATGTGGAGCAGCTTTTTTTTTTGTCGCAAGCGTCACGTGTACCTGAACATTTGGGGTAAGGCATCTCGTTAATGAACCCTGACATGCTACCTGAAGGCATTAATGCTACTGGATTCGAGGCCTCGCTATGCAGTGAACGAGAAAAAAAAATGGCTGTGGCTTAGGTAAGGTTAAGCCCAGGATGCGAAGCATACTAGCCTTTATTTTAGTTGTTGAACCACTGTTTAGCCTGGTGAACTGCTGTTGCTTGGCTATATTTGGTTCGGCTAGACGAAGAAACAACTCATGCATTACTTCTTCGCCTTCAAGAGTGGAACGCGACAGCGTTCCCGTCGACCCGCCAAGGGGTGTAAGACAATGGGCTACAGGGCAGCGACTACGCGCCCCGCATTGGACGCGGTGAGCGTCGAGCAAAGCAGCGTTCGGCGCGGCAACGAAATGTGCGCCTGAGCAAGAGACGCACGCCTTAGAAACAGCTCGTTTCTAAGGCAACACCGCATTCACTAGAGGCGCTTTTGTACCGCTTTGAAGCATCGTACTCGTGGCTCAGTGGTAGCGTCTCCGTCCCACACTCCGGAGACCCTGGTTCGATTCCCACCCAGCCCGTCTTGCAAGAGTTGAGCCAAAGCCACTTCTCCTCTGTCGTGACGTCACGGTGTCACGTGGTTTCATGGCGACACCGCCGCGCCTGAGGAGCTGGGTTGAGCTCTCGTAATATGCTTCGCATAAAATTAAACCAGGCCCCAATTTTTGTTAGTCACGTTATAATAAGCGAAACGTCCGAGCAGGCGATACCTCACATCGGGGTAGTCATCCACCATGCTCTGGAAACAGGGCACAACATAATCTTTCAGTGGGTTCCTTCTCACTGCGGCATCGTCGGCAACGAATTTGCCTGCAAGGCTGCGCGGTCTGCCCACGATGTCACCCAGACGCGTCCAATACCTTTGGCGATGACCGACGCTGCCAGGTAACTTCACCTACTTGCGCGCCAGAAGAGTCAAGATTTCTGTAGTTCAAGTGCCTTCAATTGCAGATGGCACAAGCGTGACATCTTGCTATGGGTACAGCTGTCATCTCGCCTTTCTCGCAGCTTAACAGTGCTGCTGCGCCGCATGTGGCTGGAAGTGGCGTTCACGAACGCTTACTCCTGTCATATGGGAATGTCTCTGAGTGCGATTTGCGACTCCTGTAGGTGCGAGGGAAGCTTAGAACACCAAATTGTGCCCCTGTCCTCGCTACGACGTACAACGCCTCTCTCTCAGGACAACGCTTAACCGACTGGACGTGAGACCGTTGTCTGAGTGAAAGATATTGGGACTGTGGGCACACCCGTCACAAATTATATCATAGGAAGTCAACAAAGCCACAAAGGACGACATGGGGTAAATTACTTGTACTTGCTAACTGAATTAAAGAAAGGACAAATGAATGAAAATGAAGTGGTTGAAAAAGCACCTAGCCGGAAGTGGGATAAATGCGACCTCGAATCACCGCATTATGCGTGCATAGCTTTTCCAAAGTCAATTACGCCAGAGCTCCATCGACTTTTTCGGCTTACTCCCATCGACTTTCGGGGGTGCCTATGTTTTTACAGCTATAACTGTATTAATAAAAATGCATATATATATATATATATATATATATATATATATATATATATATAGGCATAGCATCCGCAGTTTCAGCTTACGCTGACTCCAGCCAATCTAGGCAATTAGATAAAGACACAGTTGAGACTCTTTTAAATCTGGTACTGAAATATAATCACTTTGAGTTCGAGGACAAGCATTATTTGCAAATCAGTGGAACCGCCATGGGTACGAAGATGGCGCCAAATTATGCAAATATCTTTATGGCATCTTTAGAAATACCGTTCCTCGCAAACTCGGCCATAAAACCAATATTTTATAAGCGATTCCTGGATGACATTTTCTTTGTGTGGGCCGACAATGAACAAAGTCTCTTAAACTTCATTTCCAATTTCAATTCTCTGCACCCGTCAATCTGCTTTACGCACAACTTCTCCCAAAATAGTATTCACTTCCTCGACGTCACTCTGTCACTGAGTGGCGGTCGCATTTCCACGTCCCTATACAAAAAGCCGACAGATCGTCAGCAATATCTGCATTTTTATAGTAGCCACCCCCATCACTGCAAAACAGGCATTCCCTACTCCCAGGCCCACAGATACAGAAGAGTCTGTTCCGAATCTGCGCAATTTGAGCGACACGCGGAGGAACTGAAATCTGCTCTCATACGCCAAAAATATCCTCCGAAAATAGTAGACGATGCCATTGAACGCGCCCGCAGCTTAGATCGAGCACAGATAATGGGAGAAAAGGTTAGCAATACTAATACACAATCAGATCCAAACTTGGTCCTCAC
The DNA here is from genome assembly GCF_038994185.2 of Dermacentor albipictus. NCBI lineage: Eukaryota > Metazoa > Arthropoda > Arachnida > Ixodida > Ixodidae > Dermacentor > Dermacentor albipictus. Next base: position 836,571 of record NW_027225599.1, read on the forward strand.
ATACACCGCCTGTGCTCCGCGGGTCAATGCCATTCTCACCCGCCATTTTAATATCATGAAACAGAGCATCCGACTCGCTACTATCTTCAAGCAGCCGCATCGGGTTGTGTATAGAAGAAACAAAAATTTAAGGGATTTGTTAGTCAGGGCGAGGACACAGAAGTCAAACACGCCCAAGGGCTGTCGACCGTGTGGGAAACCTCGTTGCAACGTATGCCGTCACATGACAACAGCAGACACGGCTGAAGCATCGAACTCGCCCTTCGTATATAAAATTACCGAAAATCTTGACTGTGATTCCAGTAACCTCGTGTACAAAATTCGATGCGAGGTGTGTAAGCAGGAATATATTGGCCAAACAGAGACCCCTTTTCGCCTGCGGTTTAACAATCACCGCGCGCATGTGAAAAGTCTCCCCAATTTACCCTTCTCCAGGCACGTTCGGCTGCCAGATCACTCCTTTGAACGCGTGAGCGTTGTGCTCTTGCAATCTGGTTTCCAACACACCCGTGCACGCGAGCAGAGAGAATCTTTTTTCATCCATAAATTTGGAACGTACACTAAAGGAATTAATGACAGTCCGGGGCGGATGACGTGCCTCCGGGATATGCCGTGAAAGCGCATGGGAAACGCGAATACATTCTATGTACTCTAAAATTGAGACGCTGGCTATTCACTGCTTGCTCACCCCTCCGCATGCGCCTCAAGGGGGCGAGTGGAAAACCAATAAATTCAGTTCCCTGGACCCTGCCACTGAAGTGGTCATTCGGAGTGACCTATTGCCCTTCCTGAAATACGCACGTGCTGACTTGATGTCAGTTGTCTGTTAAACGTTCAAAAATTGGACCACAAGGAGGCTATTTAACTCGACTCCCTAAATCTAAGCCCATGGGCGCACTTGCTTTGCGAATCCCATGCATATATTCTTTTTTGGAACTATTTTTTTCTTTTTTTCGCACTGTAGCTGGACCACAAAGCTGCCGGAACGGGCCGTGCCTTGTATATTTGTACTGTGACACTGTGTTTCTTTCTACAAGTTGCCGCTCTTCTGTCTTCCTTCTGGGCCCCTTCTCTATTGTGCCCCCCGCCACCCGCTCCCGCTACAACGGCAGCCCACGCACTGGAGCTGCGGAGCGACCGCTTTCTCCCTCCTTGCCTCGGGTGCACGGGAACCTAGCTGCCGCTACTTCCCGCCCCCCTCCCTCTCCGTCTTACGTCTCCCTCCTCCTGAGTGCTTTTTTCTTTTTCTTTCCGTTTTCTTTCTCTCTTCCTTTTTCCTTTTTTTTCCTCCTCACACACCTCCTTGCTCTAGATACATGTGACTCCGCCTTCCTCTTGCCCTGCATAGCTGCCAAAGGCCGCTGTAAATCTGCCAAGGCGCCGAAAATCAATCACTGTCACAACTGTTCCTCTCGGATTGATGTATGTAAGAACGACCGGGTACCCGGTCTGGTGTCTTCCCTACCACGGCCGAACTGCCATTTTTTTGTAAACCCTGACGAAGATCGGTCCACCGATCGAAACTGTCGAAATTAAATACTTGTTCTATTTACCTTGTAGCACCACTCAAGTTCTTTACGTTTGAAAGGTAGCCTGAAGAAACCCTCTTTGCCTACTATATATATATATATATATATATATATATATATATATATATATATATATATATATATATATATATATAGAGAGAGAGAGAGAGAGAGAGAGAGAGAGAGAACATCGTTCAGTTTCTGGTGTGCTCCGCACCCAAGAAATAGTGCGTGACTGGCCACAGGCAACATTATATCCAGAAACCGGCAACTCTTATTTTTCGTTTATCCTAGCATTTCTAATAACTGACCGAAATGAAGTGAGCTGTGAACGGATTTCCGGTCCGCTTTCCGAGCGGAAGCGTAGGCCTACATTTTCTTAACCTGTGCTGGTAAGAAAATGCGATGAGCGGACAGTCGAGGCCTCAGCTGAGAGCTCCTGTGGCATTGTCTTGTGCGCGATGCAGTGGGCTCTGCGGAGTCTCTTATCAGGGTGATAGGTTGGGCCAGTTGGTTTTGCATCAAGGACAGCGCCAACAGAAACATATCGACAAGGACACAGATGTGGACAATCGGAAACATCCATCTATGGGCGTTTGTTTATTGGCCGGATTTATATACAATGTGGAAAAGCCGTGACGTGACACACAAGAAAAAAACAAAACAAGAAGACAAACCCAGCAGATTCACACAAAGTTGTACAAAACAAAACCATGAAACCATCTTTGTGCGAATGCGTGTGCTCTGCCTTCATGTTTTTTTTTCTTTTGCACGTCACGAGTTTACTTCTGTTCTATAAATCCGGCTAATAAACAAAAGCAGATAGTTGGAAGTTAGCGCTTGTCCCTCTGTGTCTTTTTTGTTTATATGTTTTAGCTCGCGCTGCTATGACCTCGTCCGCACAGCAGGGCTAGTACCGTAGTTTCACTATCCTATTCGAGAAAAACTCGCTTAGGGGAACATCCTTCATATCCCGGATTTCAACTTAAATCAGTAAAGGTTCACCTGCTCTCTCGCCTTCTTTTCTGCAGAAATAATTTGTTTCCTCTCAAGCTGCCCAACCAATAACGAATGAATAAAGTCATGGTAAGTGGTGGTTACCGTCGCTTCACTCATTCATGTTTAGTTTGCCAGTCAGTCACTCAGTCGATATCAATTCAATCTATTAATCCATGAACTCATCAGACCATCAAAAAGTCGACAGTTCCGGTCGTTGAAGAAAGCCGTCCGATGAACTGCCAATGAGCTTTCGCCTCATGCAGTGCGTAGTTGATTATACCCCGTTTTGTTGTCATCATACCTTGTGTGGATAACCGTTAAATGCCAAGACGTTAAAGAAAAACCTAAGTGGCAACAACTTCTGCAGCGTGGCTGTGTGCTATGTTTTTCCTTAAGCGGCGTGCCGAACGTATTTTTCGTGGAAGGCAACAAAGATATTGAATTCGGAAGAGGGGAATTTCCTGCTAGCTGGTGATGCATATTGGACTACGGTGAATCTTTAATGACGGGACCAAAGAAAGCCGAGTGTTGTGGGGTTGCGACCCAAATTTTCGTTCGCCGCTTCGCCATTTCTTAAAGGCTGTCTTCCTAAACGATGGTATATTGACGGGACAGAAGAGATGGGATTCATCACTGCTAATGGAGAAGCTAGAAAGCAGAGACGCACGGTAGACGACCAAGGTCTTAATCCACGTTTACTGTTTTCTTCTCCTTATTTAGGTCTCTCATTGCTCTGGTCTGCTCCTCGTGATGACCAATTATGGAATCATATGATGTCGCCGAAGCCAACGTTTTGACAAGGGTACCTGCCAGCGCCAGCTCAGTAGCTGCGTCCGCGTTATGGGGAGAGTGAACTACGCGTTTATGTACGCGTAGTTCACTCTCCGCCATACTAAGTGAGTGAGGAGGAGGACAACATGTCGGAGCGCCGCGTAAAGTAACGAAAGTGCTAGTCTCAAAAAAGAAGGGGGAGGGGGAGCCGATCGACAAGGGAAGAAAAAACCGATCAAATAAAGAATGAAGAAATTACACATAAAAAAATGGCTGTGGCTTAGCTTAGTTAAGCCCAGGATGCGAAGCATACTAGCCTTTATTTTAACGCGACAGCGTTAAGGAGGTCGTGTCGCAGAAAAGCCGGTGTCGTCGGCGTCGGCTCAGGCGTGCGGCGCTTGCTCAGGCGCACATTTCTTTGTCGCGCCGAACGCTGTGTTGCTCGACGCTCACCGCGTCCGATGCGGGGCGCGTAGTCGCTGCGCCGTAGCCCATTGTCTTACACCCCTTGGCGGGTCGACGGGAACGCTGTCGCGTTGCACTCTTGAAGGCGAAGCTTAAGCGTCCGCTTTGCAGATGTTATGACGTCATATGGTAGCTACGCGGCCGCGCACGGCGCAGCAAGGAAGAGCGTGGTTGTGCGGCTAGTATGCTTCGCATAAAAACTAAAGTGTAACCCAAATAAACGTTTACAACTTCTAACATATATATCCTTTAAAGAAATACAAACACTTAGAATGACTGCGTTGGAGATAATGAAATAAAAGACATGTGCCGCCTACGAAGTTCTTTAGCAAAACTTCTTACACTTCAAGGCTCGCGAATACCTTTTAATATATTAATGAAGGCTTAGGTAAAACACCTGGAAAGCTAAGCGCAATGTGCATAATGACAGTTCTAGAGCTGTTTCAATCTTTCGGCGCCATTGAGACTACCCGGCTAACCCAACGCTAGAGCAAGTTATGTGCCAAAAAGCAACCCCGATACCCACCTTTATGAATAAGTTCAAATATTTTCTTAACAGCCAACCCCGGTTGCTGTTGAAGACAGCATTTTGCATGCTTCGACAGGTGATTTTTGGCATTGTGTCGCACTGTCCGCTCGTGGTGGTATTCGCCTTACCGTGAGGTTTACGAATACGCGGGAGACAACCCATACTTTGAGCGCCACTTCCTGTAGGACTAGTTCGTAACCCTGTGCAGCCTTCGCGACCACCTCGGGTCAGCAGTGGAGCAGCGTCTCAAACGACAACATCGCAAAATACTGTCACATGAGAAGAATGCAGAGACGCTGTCCTTACCATGGGTAACACCGCCATGGTGGTACCGCACCAATGTTGGGATTGTACCGCTTTGTTAAGCGCGAGACACGTGGTGCAATTTTGCATGCGATGCCTCATAAACCGCGGCGGGGTCCGAATATCTGCAAGCGACAATTCGGGAGACATGGCAAGAACGGTTTAAAAGTAGACCCGAACTTCGCACCACTAACTATACGACCGCAAGCTTATAAAGTGATGATTGTGACATTTCGACAACTGCGGGCACGGACGTGACGGTTGACCTTGCAGAACCAAAGTTATCAACTCGACGTTTCTATACTTTGTATCTCTTGCAAACCTGCGATTTCGTGAATGCCGAACGTGTGCACGCACTTGGGGACGTCCAATGCTGTAATCGTTAGGCCACGACCGCACGCGTGCTTCTTTCCCGCCAAAGTCACTCTTTGAAATATCCGGCTTCTCTCTGACGTGCCACCTTCTCCCTTCCTTAATTACCTCGAGACACCTAGCGTTTTGAGACACTGCACTGTCTTCAGCGTCGACCCATAATAATGCGAAAGCATCACATGTCACATGATGCAAATGATCCCGCGTTGTTGTCCGCAACGAGTGGTAGCAAATATCATCATCAGCGTCTTGTAATTTCGAAACAAGTAGGAGTAAGGTGACCTAAGGTGGAGTAAAGTCGATTAAAGTGAAGGAAAGAGAATGAGGGTGAAATAAATTGGCTTTAGGTGGATTAAGGTGAAACAAAGTGGATTAAGGTTATTACAAATTAGGGCACGGTGGAATAAGGTTAGTACAAATTAGAGGAAGCTGAACTAAGATGGATTGAGGTTAATTAGGGTGAATGAGGGTAGTTAGAATTAGAGCAAGGTATCTTACTGCCTTTAATCAGGAACAACCCCTTAAAAATGACGGCGTTCAAGGGAATCAAATCATAGGCATACACCGTCTGAGTTCTTTATTACAGCTTCCTACATAGTAAGGTTGTGCGATATTTTCCTAATATTTTAGCTGCAACACTTGGAAAGCTGGGCGGAATGTGCATGAGTGCTATGGAGCTGTTTGAAGCATTTGGCGCCATAGAGAACGCGAGCCTGAGTTTAGCGTCCGCATGGCACAGTGTTAAGGCGAAAGCCTTAAATCTCTGTTCAAGGTAGCTTTGTGAAGTACAGAAAATATCACGTGACCCAAGGAAGAGCAGAAGTGAACCAAAGCTTGTGTAGCCGTGAATAAGTTATGATGAATGATTAGAAAACGTAATAATTGAATAGTCATTGGATTAAGGTAGATTAGGATGGATGAAGGTTGATTAAGGGGGATTAGAAAAAGGTAATAATTGATTAGTGATTGGATTAATGTAGATAGGGGTAGATGAAGGTTGATTACGGGGGATTATGATGGATTACGATCGACTAAAGCGAACTAAAGTCGATTGAGGAGAAATAAGGTCGGTTAAAGTGGAACAAGATGGATGAAGAAAGATTTGGGTAGATTAAGGAAAACCAAGGCGGATTGATGAGTGTTAAGGTGGATTAGGTTGGGTTACTATCGGAGAAGGTGGATCAAAGAGGCTTAAGGTGCATTAGGGTGGATAAGGTGGATTAGAGTGGATTAAGATGGAATTAGGTGGCCTAAAGTGAAAAACAGAATGCTTTACAAAGTATTCGCGTTCGCCTCCCTTAGGCGATAGCAGTCAGTTTAAATCAGCTCATATCTGTTTAAACACCTCGGTGTCATCATGTCAACAAACTTAACATGGACTCAGCACATAGAGTTTATTTCCCACGCTGTGTGATAGGTGTGATAGGAATGGTCAAAAGCTCGGGCGCTGCTGTTTGAATCCATGGAAACAAAGAAATAGCTTTTTTTCATTAGCCACTGCGAGAACTTTCATTATTTTGTTACATTTATCAAAAAAAGAAAGGTTTATATCTGCCAAGTGCCTCAAGTAGGTTTTTTTTTACTTGAGCCTGTTGAAAAGTTGTTGAAAAATAGTTGGGGAGTGTCCACTTAAAAAAAAGAAATAAACCTAAAGAGAAAATTACAAAAGTGTACTACAGATTAAAAACCGTATAACTGTTCAGTTAACTTTGCTACCAGTCGCCCATAAATTGAACATAATTTATCCGCTACACAGTGTTCTAAATAAACTACGAATTTCTCGGCAGAACTTTTGGAAATCCAGCGTATATACTGTAGCAAGTTCCCGTGATCTATAAACTAATATTTATCTACTTCGGATGCTGTTTATTAAGCCGTTAACAGAACCCTGATTTCTTTTTGAGGCACAGTTACGGCATGACTTTTGAATTTCTTGCTTCAATTTGCTTGAAGCTTTTTCAATTTTTAACAATTTGAGTGGAACCCATGTTTGCAGATATAAAAGTTCTACTTCTCATGGCCGGTAGAATCCCGCTGATTCGTGTAATGCTACGTATCTCATCAAAATGCGTTGAGCATTTGTATTGAGACTATTATATTTGTGCATTTTACGCTTATAAGAAATGAGAAATCGAACTTGGCCTCGCGTAACAGCATGCCCTTAAATTTGACGACGAACTTAAGCAACCTTTGAGATATAAAACAAAAAATCAGTGTTTGTAACGAAATATATGAATCAAATCCACTAAACTCGCTGCAGTTGTTGGGTTTTGCTGTTTCGTTTTCTATTTAATGAAAACGAACGCAAACATAAAGAAAGAAGGAACAACTGGAACTAGAAATGGTTCTGAACGTTCAATAATGAAAAGATATTTTTACCATAAAAATTCCGAGGAAACCTATGCATTTCTTGTGAGTGGTGAATGCGAAAGCATTGATGTCCACTTGAACGCCGCTGAGCGCTTCTTTGTGTTATGAACTCCCCGGGGGCAAGCGAACGCGTTGAGACGCTTGGCCGACGCCTCCTGTATTCCGTTGCATTCATAGCTGTCAACGCTGTACAAAGCTACGCAAAAAGTTCGGTCAAGAAAGTTATTCCTTTGCGCGTTCCGTCCATGCTTCGCTGTGCGCCAACAGCGTTTGCTAGCGTGAGCATTCTCCTGAGGCTTGTCACAACGCGTTGCAAATAAGAAACCCGAAAACAATCCCACATATATAAAAAGAATTTAAAAGAACGAATTAGCATTCGCATACCACACCATGTTTTCTTCTAGGGATTTAAACTTGTTTCATTCACTACTGAGCCTATATGCAGAACAGTGGCGCACAATTGCGGTAAAAAAGACATCGAACTATATTCAAGTGTGAACGAAGCCACCGGTAGGAGTCTGTCTAGCCTCCACAGCATTGACTGCTGTGTATGAACGGTGTAAAGATAGCTTAAGGGAAGGCCACACAGGCCAGCTATCTTGGAGGCGCTGGTGGCTGCCCAGTGGTGCCCTAGTGGTGTCCTACCCACTGGCGCCCAGTGGGTGAGACACACGTCCTCTGAGTGTGGGGTCATAGGTTCGAAGTTTACTTGCGCCGACACTTTTTCATTCGGTATTGTTTTGTTTCATTCTGCATTAATTGCTAACCGAGACGCGAAGTTAGAACGGAGGCGGAAGCTTGCACCAACAAGCAAAGCACGGATAGCTCAAGCTTCCAAGAGCGAGAGACAGAAGTGGTTCTTCACGAAGACGGGACAGGTTAGGTTAGAATGGCCTGGCGCCTGACGGGCCGGGTTACGCTGCTGGAGGTACGTGGCCTTTTTTAAGCAAGGATGCTAATTCTTTTATTGAATGATACGGACTCCTCGCGGTCCCATAAAAAAAATCAAAACAAACCGATAACGAAAGAGTGATATTTATTTATTTATTTATTTATTTATTTATTTATTTATTTATTTATTTATTTATTTATTTATTTATTCATTCATTCATCCTGCAATCCTGCAATCCTGCAAAATAAATACAATCACGCAGAAACTCCTCTGGGATTTGTCGAAGTATTCGTAAGCATAGTGCCGCTAGCTCATCTCCACGCTGCCGCCCGGTGTCGTTATCAATGCTACGTAACTTGTTCCACCCAGTAGAAAACGAGAGCACCGAAGCGACACGAACTGCTGCCAACGCGAGCGTTGCGTGAACTGATGAGGCGAGCAGACTACTATAGATGGCGGTGCCGGGTGCGCTGATGAACCACTATCGCTCTTTAGCGCCTTGTCCGAGAGTGTCGAACAATTATCCCCCGTGATAAACCGCAATTAGGCTGCGGCTCTTTCGGCCGCGAAGTCCGTATCTTGAAAGCGACCTGCGATGTTGGCAGACCGCTGCGAGTGCTGATGGTCTCGTGCGCGCTGTGTTCTCGCCGCGTATCTCGCGTTGAAGGGAGAGGCAGCACGAGCGTGTGTCCACTCGCCATGGCCGACGCCATCTTGAATGTGATCGTCTTACGGGACAGACGGACAGTTTTATTGTTGCGTAAGCAGAGAAATGCTTACACGTTCCAAAAACGCGAGGCACTTTAGACTGCGCTCTTGTGGGTATACATAAAATGGAGTACAATTGGCGCGCGACTGGCCGCTCGAGGCATTTTGCATGTATTCGTGGGCTTCTTTCTCGCTCGGAAAAACACTTGTATGTAGCGCGTATTGACCAACATAAATCTGGATTGGGAATTTCTCTTGTGGTCTACAATTTTCTCTTTGACAATTTTCGTCGAATTGTCATGATTGAGAAGTTGACTAAATTATTAAGGCTAATAATATAGTTACGTGGAATTAAAAATAATAATCTTAGCATATCCAAGTGACGGTAAACAAAATTACCTTGGTTCATTCCAGCTACGTGAATTTTGCATAAGTTGAAAATTTCGCATAAGTTAAACGAAACACGCTGCCATAGATTGCTCGTGTTAATACAAATGCTCAAGTCGAAGCACTGTGTGTTATACATTGATACTTGGAGGAAGAAAGAACACTAACCCAGTCGCAAATAAACAAACCGTCCGTTGCATTTTCTGTCGGCTTGATGTGATTAGTTGCGATTTGTTTCATACGAAACAGTGTTCGTAATTTGCCGTATTCTTCAGTTATTTTTGCCCTTCAATATCCCACTGTCTCAGTCTAAGCTCGTCAATTTCTTCACTCCGTGTGGAAAAGCAGACCGAGGTCTCCCTATTCCTACTACCCTCTCCCCGCAGGGGCGTCTGCGCAAGCAGGCGTTTGGTGTGTTGCGACACCACGGACCCGAGCACACGAGGGTTGGACCCTCCCGCGTGTAGCCGTGCGCGGCTTAGCCGTGTCCAGGGAAAAGGGGATCCTGGGGGTTGAGCCAATGCCGGGTGTTTGGACCTTTACGGCCCCTCGGCGGCGGCAACACACCCCTTTGGCCTCGGCTTCACGTAGACGGCACCCCCGGACTGACCCACCCGGGGGAAATCGGCAGTCGCCTTTTCCTCTCCTCCTCTCCAATCTTCGTCTTTCTCTCTCGCCTTTTTCATCTTTCCTGTCTTCTTCTCTCTTCCATTTACTTCCTGTCTCCACGGCGGCAAGGGTTAACCTTGTGTATGTGCCCTCCCTTGGGTATAATATATTAGGTTATAGTGGCAGTGTACGGCTGGCGCCTGTAGCCTTACCCATTAAGTCCTGCAGCGTCCCCAAGTTGGGCTCCATGGTGGGTGGCCGCCATTGCTGCTGAAAACATTTCAAATTACTATGGGAACACCCGCATTTCCCCGCCTACTTGATCGTCACCCTCAGAAGAGGGGACGCACCGAAGACTTAAGCACTTGTTTCAACCGCACGAAAGAGACCTATCCAAAATACCACGTAGTACACAGTGAGAGCCCTGAAAAACAAGCTAGATTTATTTCTCCATTCACAGTAGCAAAATCTTTGACCGAAGCCTTAGGGGCAGGTTATAAGGTAACGAAAATGGCTAGCGGGGACCTTCTCCTTGAGATCCCTCAGAAACAACAGTACGAAAAGCTTGGCAGTCTTGTGACATTTGGTAACATACCAATATCTATTACACAACACCGAACAATGAACAGCTCACGGGGAGTCGTGTCAGAGGCAGACCTCCTAGACTTGACAGAAGCTGAACTCTTGGAAGGATGGAAAGAACAAAATGTCACTGAAGTAAAACGTATTATAATTAGACGAGACAACAAGGAAATCCCCACAAAGCATATTATCCTAACATTTGCATCCAGCACACTGCCAGAAACTATCGAAACAGGATACATCAGATTAAATGTTCGACCATATATCCCCAACCCTAGAAGGTGTTTCAAATGTCAGAGGTTCGGCCATGGCTCGCAGAGCTGCCGTGGTCAAATAACTTGTGCAAAATGTGGAGTGCAGGGCCACCCCTCCGACAACTGCAGTGGCACACCTCACTGTGTGAACTGCAGTGGTGACCATCCCGCTTACTCACGCTCCTGTCCAAACTGGAAGAAAGAAAAAGATATAATCACCCTTAAAGTCAAGGAAAATATTTCGTTTAAGGAAGCCCGTAAAAGGTGCTCTCCTTTCCACAACACACCTTATGCTGATGCGGCGCGTCGGGGGGCGGCGTCGCAGCGGCCAATGCCAAGTGCCATGCCCGCGTGTAGCGAGCAGGCACCTTTGGCTTCTGCCCCTAGGGTGGAAGTAGGTAAGCCTACTCCATCCAACCAGCAAACCGGCCAGGCTACCCTTGGGTTGCCGGCCCCACAAGAGTTATCGGCGGCAACCTGCGCTACACGCAGCGATGCCGCAGTACCGATAGTGGCCCCGAAGGTAGGCGCAGCCGAGGCTGCCTCGACCTCCCCGGCTCCTCCCAGCGCTGGCAACAGCCGGCGCAGCCAAATTCCACAGGGAGCCCCATCGACCTCCGGGCAGGTGGGCGCAGGGGTTTTGCCTTCCGAGGTGAGACTCTCCCGAAAAACTTCTCGCTCGCAAGAGCGCGTGTCCGGCGCCTCACAAGAGGCAATGGACACAACACCTACCCCCACGGCGCGCCAAGCGCCTAAGGAGCGGCGAGGTTCCCTCGAACGCTTCAAAAAAGGCAAAACCCCGGTTACAGGGCCTCGAAAGAGCTCTGTAATCTAATGCATCACTTCCGTTTCCGTACACACAGCACTAATTTACACTAAATATGGATACGCAAATCATACAATGGAACGTCAGAGGTCTCCTTAGAAACCTTGACGATGTACAAGAACTCATCCACAAACACAATCCAAAAGTGCTGTGTTTACAGGAAACACACTTAAAACCAAAACACACAAATTTTCTTCGACAGCACGTCACTTATCGCAAAGATCGCGACGATGCTATCGCATCATCGGGCGGTGTCGCCATTGTAATTCAAAAAAGCATAGCCTGTCAACGTTTGCAGCTACGAACGGCCCTTGAGGCAGTGGCGGTTCGAGTTATTCTGCTAAACAAGCTTATCACTATTTGCTCACTTTATATACCCCCACATTATAAACTAAGCAAACATGAATTTCAGTCCCTTATTGATGAATTGCCAGAACCCTATGCTGTTCTTGGCGATTTCAATGCACATAACTACCTGTGGGGCGACTCTCGTATAGATACACGAGGACGTCTTGTCGAACAGTTCCTTTTTTCTTCTGGTGCTTGTCTGTTGAATAAAAAAGAACACACATATTACTCTCTTACAAACAGAACCTATTCTTCCATAGATCTTAGCAGAGTCTCGCCGTCTCTACTGCCTGAACTCGAATGGGAAGTTAACGACAACCCTTACGGAAGCGACCACTTCCCTATACTGCTAAGATCTCCAAAAGAAAACGAATATCCACCGCACGCTCCTAGGTGGAAGATTGAGACAGCTGATTGGGAGAAATTTCAATCTCTTACTAGTATATCATGGGCTGAGCTGTCTTCGTTAAAAATTGATGCTGCAGTCGAGTTCTTTACAGCCTTCATAATAGATGCCGCATCAAAATGCATATCCGAAGCGAGTGGTCTGGCATGCAAACGGCGTGTACCGTGGTGGAACAGCGAATGTAGGATCGCCCGTACGAATCAGAACAAGGCGTGGTGGTTGCTACGCGCTTCTCCCACTGCAGAGAATCTTATGAACTTTAAGAAAACTAAATCCCAAGGCAGGCGAACCCGCCGACAGGCCAGAAGAGAAAGCTGGCACAAGTTCTTATCGAGTATCAACTCGTTTAGGGATGAGGCCAAAGCCTGGAACAGAGTTAATAGGATTAGAGGGCGGGAAACACATTCACTCCCCCTGGTAAACACACAGGGCGATACACTGCAAGACCAGGCAGACTCACTTGGGGAATATTTTGAGAGCGTTTCAAGTCAAACAAATTATACACAATCCTTCCTCAAATACAAACTAACAGAAGAACGTAAGCCATTAACAAGAAAAGGTCGAGAAAATGAGCCTTACAACCGTCCTTTTTGTATTGCCGAATTGAGAGCTGCCTTGAGCGCATGCAACAGCTCCGCACCAGGATCTGATAGAATCATGTATGAAATGCTCAAACACTTACACAATGACACGCAGGTTACACTACTCACACTTTTCAACACCATTTGGGATGCAGGGTACCTTCCAGCTGCATGGAAGGAAGCCATTGTGATCCCTGTTTTGAAACAAGGCAAGGACCCTTCCTCAGTGGCAAGTTACCGCCCGATAGCCCTCACAAGTTGCATTTGTAAGGTGTTCGAAAAAATGATAAATCGGCGACTCATCTTTTTCCTTGAACAGAGCAAAATTCTTGATCCTTATCAGTGCGGCTTCCGAGAAGGACGCTCCACAACTGACCATCTTATGCGTGTAGAAGCAAATATCCGGGACGCATTTGTACACAAACAATTCTTCTTATCCATATTCCTCGATATGGAGAAGGCGTACGATACGACGTGGCGTTACGGAATCCTAAGAGACTTGTTAGAAATGGGTATCCATGGAAATATGCTTAACCTAATAGAAAGCTATCTGTCCAGTCGTACCTTCCGGGTAAAAGTCGGCAATGTACTATCACGACCTTTTATACAAGAAACGGGTGTACCCCAAGGAGGCGTGCTCAGCTGCACACTTTTCATCGTGAAGATGAACACGCTTCGCGCTTCATTACCACCGGCAATCTTTTATTCTGTCTACGTGGACGATATACAAATAGCTTTAAAATCTTGTAACCTCGCAGTCTGCGAGAGGCAGGTACAGCATGGCCTGAACAAAGTCTCAATGTGGGCAGACAATAATGGATTTAAGATCAATCCTAACAAAAGCTCTTGCGTTCTTTTTACAAGAAAGAGAGGAATGATCCCAGATCCTTGCTTAGAACTTTGTGGACAACAAATACCCGTAAACAAAGAGCACAAGTTTCTAGGTGTTATACTAGACTACAGACTCACTTTCGTCCCCCACATTAAACATATTAAAGAAAAATGTCTGAAAACAATGAACCTAATGAAACTTCTATCCCATACATCGTGGGGTAGTGACAGGAAGTGCTTAATTAATCTCTATAAGAGCCTGATCCGTTCACGATTAGATTATGGTGCCGTGATCTACCATTCTGCAGCCCCGAGCGCGCTAAAGATGCTAGATCCGGTCCACCATCTAGGTATCCGTTTAGCCACAGGAGTTTTCAGAACGAGTCCCGTACAAAGTTTATATGCAGAATCGAATGAGTGGTCGCTTCATATCCAGAGAACGTACATCAGCCAAACATATTTACTGAAAGTACACTCAAATCCTGAACATCCCTGTTTTAATACCGTTAATGACGGGACATATGCTACACTCTTTCGCAATCGTCCCTCCGTAAGACAGCCTTTCTCGCTGCGTGTGAGGGAGCTTAGTGAAGAAATGCACGTTCCACTCTTCGAGCTTCCCCTAATGCATCCAACCAAGCTGCTACCTCCTTGGGAGTGGCAGCTCATACAATGTGATATATCTTTCGTGGAAGTCACCAAGCATGCTCCAGAGACTGAAATCCAAATGCATTTCCGCGAACTCCAGTACAAATACTCCTGCACTGAGTTCTACACAGATGCATCGAAGTCACGCGAGGGGGTGTCATATGCAGCCGTCGGTCCATCCTTCTCGGAATCCGATTTACTGCATCCGGAAACTAGTATCTTCACGGCTGAGGCCTACGCAATATTGTCGACCGTGAAGCATATAAGGAAATCAAAACTCGAAAAATCAGTTATATATACGGACTCCCTTAGTGTTGTGAAGTCTTTGATGTCGTTCTGTAAGCACAAAAATCCTATAATAATTGAACTCTATTCCGTCTTATGTAAAGCATATGTATCAAACCAGCATGTGATTATATGCTGGGTGCCTGGCCATAGGGGCATCCAGGGTAATGTTCTAGCGGACCAGATGGCCACATCAATTGCATCACACACTGTTAATTCTACCGCTGCGGTCCCTGTCACAGACCTGAAACCCTTCTTAAGAAGGAAACTGCGAAACTACTGGCAACGATTGTGGGACCTGGAAACAAATAATAAGTTGCATGTAATAAAGCCAAAATTAGGTTTCTGGCCTCCTGTAACAAAGTCACGCCGGACAGATGTCCTATTCTGTCGCCTAAGAATAGGACACACATTTGGCACGCACAACTTTTTACTCACTGGAAACGAGCCTCCAACCTGCGGTAGATGCGGGGAGAGGCTGACCGTCCTCCACGTCCTGCTGGAGTGCCGGAAAGCCGAATATGAAAGAAAGAAGCATTTTCCCCTAGCATACCGGCAGCACATCCCCCTTCATCCTGTTATGTTACTCGGTGCAGAACTGCTCTTTGACACCAGCACTGTCCTAGGTTTTCTGAAAGATGTTGTATTACATGTAACTAGCCCATACGTTCGTAGCGCCTCCTCTCTATAGAGGATAGCGCTGTGATAGTTGTTTCGAATAGCACATGCCTCTCGTCCCTTGGGTTCAAGGGTTTTGACGAGGCAGTGGTGCCCTTAGAAAATTTTAGCATCTCACATATTTTGTACATTGCATCATTTTTCCCAATACATTCTAGTGTTCATAGTATTCGTCATTAGTCATCGCCATAATTTTATAGCACGTAGATTTTACGCACTTTACAGCGACAATTTTTAAGCCACTTTACAGCCAAGTCACATCTCCATAATACATCGTCAACATCACCACTTGTCATGGCGCTCTTTGGCCAAACCTGGCCCTTGCGCCATTAAACACCACATATCATCATCATCATCCTACTACCCTCTCCGCGTTTCTGCTCATTAGGTATTGTTTTGCCACTCTCTTTCTCTCTTACGTGGTGCTCGAACACTGAATCGCCTCATTTCATTTCATTTCATTTATTTATCCAAATTTCTTTGTACAGTTTGGATTTACTGGTCAATCTAAGCACGCAGTGCTTGTAAAATGACCAGGCAGTTGGTGAAACAACATATTAAATTCATATTACTACATAACTACAATTACACTACTACTAGACTACAATACTACATTACTACAATTACATTACTACATTACTACAATTAATACATTCTCTCGCATATATACACTGAACACCGTCCAATGCAGTAAACAGAAACAAACAAACAAACAAAAAACATTTTGAGTTCCTGTTTCATTATACAATGTTGTCAAGAAAAACATCAAAGTCAAAACAAAGTCAAAACATCAGAGCGATACATAAATACACCAGTCACTTACAGGACTACAACTCAATTCTTTAAACTGCTGAATTCAAAATTATACACAGGTAGCGAAGCAAGAACAAACAAAAGTTGAAAACAAAGCCGGTAAACAATTCCGTATGAGTCAACTGGCTTTACCTGCTAAATGTTTATTGAGCTTGCACACCAATTTCTGATCGCTTTATTCATTTTTCGTTTCGTGTTTATTGTGCATAATTCATCACTCAATTGATTAAATACTGAAGGGACATAGTAGTTCCGGGTTCTTTTTCCATAGTGAGTGTAGACACGTGGTTTCACGTACCTCTCAGTTTGTCGCAGTGTCACGTTCTTTTTTACGGCAACCCTGAATTCTTTGCTGAAGTAGTGATTCTTCAAAACTACATAATTAAATAGTTCTTTCACTGGTAGTATACCCAGGGCTTGGTATTTTTCCCTTGTACCTGCGCTATCTAACGCTGTACCGTAGGTTATGCTCTTGACTATTTTACGAATTACGCGATTAATTTCTTGTTTTTTGTTTTCAGAGGAAGTGCCGTATAATGTAATGCCATACATAAGTAAAGACTCAGCTAGCGCCTTAAATACAGTAAGCTTTACTTTAAATGGAGCTCTGCCTCGAAGGTGATACATCATGGCAGCAATTGATCTTAGCTTTTTACATATGTATTTAACGTGACTATTCCAATTAAGACATTGATCGAAATGCACACCTAAATACTTTACAGTCGATTCGAGTGGCAAAGGTAGGCAGCGGCATGAATTACAGTCTGACGAATGCAAAAAAATCCTCCTATTAATTGTGATAGCTTTGTGGGGATTCTTAAAACAAATTAGCTTTGTTTTCCCTTTATTTATGTAAATATAATTTTCCTGAAACCAATCACATAATTTAACAATATCACTTTGTAGTTGTTCGAACCCTGTATCAATGTTCGCAACATCTATAGTTATCGCAGTGTCGTCCGCATACTGGAAAATTTTAGAATGTAATGGTAGAAGGCTGAGGTCTGTAACATAAATGTTAAAAAGCAGGGGTCCTAACGTACTACCCTGAGGTACTCCATGGTTTAGCGACTCCAAACTGCTATATGTTTGTCCTAACCTAACACACTGAAATCTGTCAGCAAAATAACTTGAAAAAAACTTAATGAAGTGTCCCCGAAAACCCAGATATTGCAACTTTTTCATCATAATGTTATGGTCTATGGTATCGAAAGCTTTTGTTAGATCTAACATTAAAGCCAGGACCACTCGGTTATTTTCTATCGAACTGTTGATGTAATCGGATAGCTCATCTAGCAAAGAAGTTGTATTTTTATTCTGTGTGAAACCGAATTGCGCATTATTGTTCAGTGAAAATCGATCACAGAACGACAGCAGCACGGATGCTACATGCTTTTCCATTATGTGGGCAAGCGCTGAAAGGATAGAAATCGGTCTGTAATTTCCGCAGTCATTCTTTTTTCCGTTTTTGTATATTGGCCTAACAACAGAAATTTTCATTTCTTTCGGTATATCTCCAGTTTGAAATATTCCGTTTAGAATTTTTAATAGTACGTCTTTTAGTTCGTTAAAATTACTACGGAGGTCTCGATTACGAATCTTATCAAAACCCGGAGGCTTCCATTCCTTCAAACCCTTGATGATGTTCCATAATTCGACTTCAGATATTTCTGGCAGAAAAGCTGTGTTCGCGCATGTGCGTTTAGGTTTGTATTCGGTGTGCCCATCGCGACTTGTTGCTCTTAGTTTTTCCGCTGCATGCAAGAACGTGTCATTGAACTTATCACACATTACTTCCGTGTCTACTGTGGGGAAGTTCTTTTTATCACGTCTTCAACGCATGCGTGTTTCGATCGGCCCATCAGGTCGTTTGCCAACGCCCACGTTTTCTTTACGTCGTTTTTATTTAACGAGAATTCTCGTGAGAGGTATCTTCGTTTCGCAAGTCGCAATTTCGCTGTCACCAGATTTCTTAGTGAACAGTATTCTGCTCTTTTCGTTACATCGTGCGGTTCTTTCTTGCTTTTCTGCCATGCTTTGTCCTTAAGGTAGCACAATTCTATGATATCTGGCGTGATCCATTTACTGTCAGGCTTTCTCTTCTTCACCTTTACTATTTTAGTGGAACCTTCGTAAATCCTATTGAATGTTTCAATAAGACTACTGTACGTGGCTATATGATCAAGCGGTAAGAGTGCACTCCAGTTTGTATTTTTGATTTTTGTGTCAACTTGAGCAATTATCAAATTAATATTAACTTCAATTTAAATTCAATCAATTAATAAGCAATTATCAAATTAATATTAAATAATTTATTATTTATTCGTGATCAACCAATATCATTAATAAATTTTCAATGCGTAATCCGCCTATACGCTTAAATCCTCTTATGGTAAGCGGTCACCCAGAATAGCCAACATACGCGTGGCGGCTCAAGCAATTGAACCGTACCGAAATATTGATCACCTTTATTGATTATCAAGCGGAAAGTTAATCTGGCTAACCACTGAGCCTTTGAATTATTATTCTCCCTCCTCCTGCTCTTGTTATGCATGCATGCTTAGGGCGGATAGGCTCAATATGTGGTGACAGAATTTCCAATCGAAGTAATCTTTATTGATATAAAAGTCAGGCAAGTTTGACGCGGAAAGAAAGGGCAGAGATGCGGCAGCACTGAGTATAGGCGCACCTGTCCTTTGAGCTATTACCTAATTTGGCCATCAGCGCTCAGGCACTGCCGCGCAGCTTCCCTTGAGTCTCCCATGATGCTACGTTGTGTTTTCACGAAAATGCGGGGTTCGCAATGCTTACTCTCGCTTCGGTAGATTTTCGTGAGATGCGGAGTGTGCGACTTTGGAAAAAAGAAACACGCGAACTGGTGTTATATTCCCACGAACAACCACAAATGGAGCCTACTTTTCGCACCCTTCATTACCGTTTTCTGACCAGTCGTTGCTACCAGTCTGCTCCATTCTACGGATTCCCTTTCTTTCGCTTTCTCGCTGGATTATACAAGCTGGCTCACTACATCTCGCTGAATCTCTGCGGGACGGCTGGTCGTTAAAGTGAAGCTGTTTGCCGCGTCTAGGAAGCTTTAGCTCGGGCCCAACTCCGACGCGGCCTATTCAAATGCATGTAAAACGCAAGAACGTTTTTATGAGATAATCCCTAGACCAATTTTAATGAAATTTGTTGCATTTGAAAGAGAAAGCTAAATTATAGTGACTGTTGGAAGCGGAAATTCGATTTAGGGCTTGAATTTTCTTAAAACAATTTTCAAATATTTGACCGTTTGAAAAAAATAGAAGTACAATGTTTACAAATTCATTGCTCTGCATCAAGAACTGATATCGCGGTTCTGTAGACGGCATCCAATTGATGATTCAAAGCGGACCAATTCAATTTGTCATTTTACATGTTGCGTGAATTTGTTACGTTGGTTACAAGGGTTTTGTAGAAGTTGTATTTCCCTATTATTAATTTTTTTGTTATATTCACGTGTAACATATCAATTTTGTCCGCTTTAGATGTACTATTAGATGCAATTCACATATTTGTATTATCGTTTTTCGTTGTTGAGTTACACAATTATAAACTTGATAGTTTCGTTTTTGAAGATTTTCTATTTTTGCCAAATTTTAATATAACACTGACAACCCAACTCAAAAATTAGAAACCAACAGTCACTAGATTTTAAGCTTTTCTGTTTAATGCAACATACTCTCGTCAAATTTGGTGCTGTGGTTGCCGAGAAAAACGAATTCTCCTTTCAAATTTAGATAGGAGTACTAGAGCTAAAGCTTCCTCTTTAGCTAAGTGAGAGTTTTTATTGGCATTATCTTGCGCGCGGCACTCTGGGCTCTGCACAGTGTCTCCCGTACGGTGGGTTCCCTGTGGTCCTAAAAATAAAATAGGGGAACATCCTTCATCTCTGGCACGTAAATTTTAATCCATAATGAAGGTTCACTCTCACTTTCTCCTTCTTTTCCGCAGCCTTATTTTTCTTTCTCGCAATCTTCCTATACGTGGTAACCACCACTTCACTCATTCATCATCAGTCGGTCAGTCAGTCACTCAGCCGCACTCTATTCAATCTATGCGTCGATCAACTCATCAGACACTAAGTTGACTGTTCCAGTCGTCGTACTGTAAGGCGATGGATGAATGGGCGATCAACTGTCGCCTTGTTCAGTAACTGGTTGATCATATCCCGTTTTGTTTTCGCGTGTTCCGTGGATCACGGACGCTGTGTCAGTGTTAAAGTCGAGACATGTTGAAAAAACTTAAGTGGCGGCAGCCTCTGCACAGTGGTCGTCTGCCATGCTCTTCCTTAAGCGAAGCACGAACTTCCATTTTCTGATAGAAGGGAACGAAGATATTGACTTTAGTTGGCGATGTATCAGTTGTTGCATATTTGACGATGGTGAAGCTGAATACGCAGGACTAAGAGTAGGCGCGGTTTTGACAGTGGGGTCACGACCCGCTTCTTCAAAACATCACGAGCCATTCCACTCTGTGAAGGTGGTTGACCAGCGAAGGTGTGTAGCACACGAGACGGCGGTGACTCATGATTTTGAACAAAGGTACGAACTCATTTATTGTCCTGATGTTTGGTCATCGTGACGAAGGGAACGCACACTCATTTGTTGTCTTGATGGGTGGTCATTATTTCACTCGCAGCTGCACTCATATTCTTTGATAATGTCGATTAGGCTGGATCGGTGTGGCATCGCAGGGGATGTGTCTGCAACGCTGCACGCGTAACCCGTTCCCTTTTTTGGCACCGACCCATCCACATTGACATCACCGACAACTACGATAGGGGTAGCGTCATTGGAGCTAATACACGCAAAGCCAGTGGCTATGAACCTTACGGTACTATGAATCATTGCAGTTATTTGCTTGCTTACGGAGGCGTGAACCATTGCTTGGGGAGGTATGAGCCATTGTACACGCGGATGTGAGCCAGAGTAGGGTGAGGCTCAATAGACATGACCAAGGGAAGGCCAGGAATTGACAGTGGGGTCAAGACCCGGCTCTTCAGAAAGTTCCTGGTTCGCGCTTTTTTTTGAAAGCCGGTCTCCATCAAATGCGGTTTGACAGCTCAGAAGTGCTGGAACTCGTCACTGTGAATCCAGAAATGACAACGTGGCGATGCGCAATAGAGGTCAAGGGTCTTCACCTACGTCTACTCTTCTCTTCTCCTTATTTAGGTTTTCGTTCGCTCTGGTCTGCTTCTCGTGATTACAAGTTAGACTACAAAGAATGTCGCCGAAGCCAACGTTTTGACGCTGGTGATAGCGAGCGCAGCAACTGCGTCCCTGAGTAACGCGTTTATGCACGCGTAGCTCCCTCACCCTCTCACACGCGGTGGGGGAGGAGGAGAACATGCCGGTGCGCTAGGTGAGGAAAGCGATAGTCTAAAGGAAAATGGGGGCCGAGGCCGAAAAGAAAAACATACGATGTCAAGAACGTAGAAATGAGAAAAACAACGTTAAGCACAAGTAAAGACGTCTTATAATTTACAACCTTTAAACACATACAAACACTAATAGTGGCTACATTCGGGGTGGTTGAATAAAAAGTATGCGCCGCCTACGAAGTTCTTCATCACATTTTCCAATGTATAAAGGTTGCGTGACCTCTTATTATTATATAAATGAAATTTTAGGTTTAACCCCTGCAAAGCTAGACGGAATGCATATGATGACAGCTATGGAGCTGCTGTAAGCATTCGGCTCCATTGAGACACAGATCGGAAGACGGCGTCCGGTGATTTCCTCCAATTATTCGTGATGAACGAACCCCACTTGCTATCCAAAAAAGCATTTTGTATGCCTTGAGAGTAGATTTGTAGCACTGGTGTTGCACTATGCGCTGTGGGTAGCGGGTACGCGGCAGCCAAGTGGTACTTGGAGCATCGCTTCCTCAGTGGCCAGTTCGTAGCCACATCTGGAATTCATTTCCTCGAACCAATTTTTGCAAGACCTGAAACATTCAAACGCGGTTTTATCGCACCGAACGTTTCCGAGTGCTTCTTCCAGTTACTTTTGTGCTCCAATATATAAAATAGCCTTTTATCAAAAAGGTAAGTACAAAGACAGTGTGTTATTACGTCCAGTTTGAGGACGCATATTTCCAGACCGGAGGCATTATGGAAATTCGTTCCAGGTCAACACACCCTGCAAATTCACTGGCTGTAAATCATAAATTGCCATATGTGCCGTTAAATAATTAGGTAACAGGTTAATTTGTGATTTTTTGTAAATAGCTGTATGTCTGTTTTGATTTCTTTTGCAAGTGGTATACGCCTCCATGGTTAACGCACCTACAGCACAGAATTTGGTTATGTAAAACTGGGAGTTTTTAATAACTTGGTCAAACTTAAAGAATGATGACCTCTTCTAGGATATCTTAACTAACGTTAACCAAGCTATTCAACGAAAAGAAATTATTAAAGAAGTACGGAGCGGGATATCATCTTAAGACTAGCTTTGTTCGGGCTTCAGATCTCTGACGACCGAGCAGCGTACTGTGTATACAGTGAAAGCTCGTTAATTCGAACTTCAATAATTCAAATATATGGATAATTCGAACTGCACGATTTGGTCCGGCCAAGCTCCACAGAAGTCTATGTATAAAAAAGTCCGTTAATTCGAACGCGAGAAGGTTCCCTCACGAATAATTCGAACTACGCTCACCTGGCACACAGCCAGAGAAATGCGCCTACGGCCTACACACAAGGCTGTATTGCATCCTAAACGGAGAGAACGGCGAGAGAAGGCAAAATCGGGAAAAAATCTAACCGACGCGGGGTCAGCCAGAAGGCAGCAGCGGCTGCCGCCTCTCCGTTATACGTAACCTCCGAGACTTCTTGCCCGTTGCGAATCTCGGAGGCTATGCAAATCTTGTACAGCTGCTAATGTTGTGCGGAGATGGCACGGCAAGCGCCAAAATACAGCGAATCAAGTACGTCGCAGCTGCGCTTGCAATCAAGAACCAACGAATCAGGGCCTTCGCCACCTTCACATGTTCGGCGTCTTCGTCTCGGCAGTCTTCATCGGTTGTGTACCTCTGTTTTCAGCTTAGGAGGTATCGGCCGTCGCGATTCATTGTGATGGTGTTAAGCCTCGGCTAACGTTCGTTCGGCTAACGTTAGCACAGTCGGCCCCAGAGCTTCGACTTGAAGATGGCGTGTGCCCGCGGCACACGCCATGACTTTCTGACACGCCAAATTTCTGACATTCCCGACTGCTTCCAAATCGCAGTGTACTGTTGCTCTCCTTCACTTTCGTTAGTTCGAACTTTCGCTAATTCGAACTGAAGCAGCTTCCCCATGCGGTTCGAATTAACGAGCTTTTACTGTAATTGTGTCTTGCAGTGTGTTTTATAAATTTGTTTTTCTCTTGTGCCTAGGACAGCTTGGCTAACGTTAAGCGGAACACATGGTATATGTCTAGAGGCTGTCGAAATTCATCGTGTATTCGCCACTTATTCTATATATGTTGTTGAAAACGACCTTCAGAATGTCGACATTTGGGGCAGTTGGTGACAAGTCAGTGTTCAAGCGGTTGTCTTGTGTGGCCTTTCCGGATTTTTGTGTGGTGCTTTTGTTTCGTGTTTCATGCGTCAAGAAGAAAGCGACACTATCCACTCTGCAGAGCCACAACAATACCACTGCAAGACTGAGTTCCACTTTTTGTATTTTGCTTGTGTCACTTATTACGCAGCCTATCCATATAATTTTTTTGCTCTTTTAACATAACAGTTACACTGGCACACGTTCCCTAGCACACAAAAAAGAATATTTTCCGGAAATGAAAAGCCACTTTCTTCCTTATATATACAAATACGGAAACATTGAACGCTATAGGTCAGCCATGTATACTGCAAAGTTTACATGGTCACACGAGGACAAGCCGAGAAAAAACAAGAACGAGCGCAAACTCACAACTCAAGTTTATTACAAACGTTTGCACAAATAGTATGCATATCAAGCATCTAGCCCAACTATCGGCGCTTTGGAGTTAATTATGTGGTTCGAAAATGTTTACTTAATATCTGCTTTCCGCCTTCTTTTACATGGTATACAATTATTCTGGTTACTTTTCCAAGTTGCTTCAGTGAACTAGACGAGGCACGGTGTTTGCAATCCGTTGAAGCAGGAATCGTGTTGTGGGGCACGAGCGATAAATATGTAATCAATGTAGGTTCATTGCAGTCATTGTGGAAAGTTACCTATTCAAACGTTGCAAGGTGTTATACTGCCGTTATTCCGAATGTTCCATAGACTCCTAAAACACTGCAGGAGGCACGAACTTCAAATTGTGTGAAAATACGAGTAAGTTTTAGTTCAAATCCGTTGCAAAAGATTCAAATACTTAAGTACTTGCTTTGAATGTAACGTCGTTAATTATTAATGAACCTGCCTTCTTCAACAATATTTTTCGTCATTCTAGGGTCACAGTTTGTTTCTCCATTGTCTTGGTGAACTCGACAAGGGAACCTGTTCATATATGCGAAACATTAGGTTCATGGTATTTGTAATGTGTGGGCAACGTTCCACGTAGGTGGGTTAATTACACCTTTATAAAATAGATTACGTGAGCAAGTCAACCGGAGTATTATTAGTTTGGTTTGCCAGTGCTATAACTTATTCCGCTGCCTGGCATAATCACGATTACAACCTGAGTCAAAGTTTACAAGCATAATGGAAACGCTGCGCCGAGTTTGTTTTCTGCGTTAAAGGCGTGTTGACCAAACACACCTGTTAGAAAAAAAGTAAAATAAAACACTTAAAGAAATTTTAAGTAAGCATTCGAAACTTTCCCACTGGCCTTATCAGCTCTGTTCCCCTTATTTTTAGGAGAACTGTGCAATTCACAAGCTTCTTCTTAAGAAGGAAGGGGCGCACATGAATTGGAATGTGTTGCGAATTTCTAAAGTTTCAAGCCTACTAGAAGCGTTAGAAATAACTGTCGAAAGCTCCTTTTTGGAGGCGTGCTGATGGCATGATACGCACACCCATGAGCAAAAGTATACGGTCCTGCGAGTGCACGATAAAACTCATTTTCTGCTCTGTCACTTGATAGAACTTGAAACAAAAGACTGCAGTCCAAACTTGGCATTACGCGTTTTCAAGTGCACTCACCAGATTCCGTTTATGCATGTTATACCAAGAAATCCAGTTTTTTTTTCGTGGACCGTGTGGTCCGTATACTTTTTCTCACGGGTGTACGTATTTGGGTTGGCCTGGTGTCTTCAGTGAACTAACCGAGACACCTTCTTTATGTTTGGTGACAGTAAGGACGAGGCAATGGTTGATGTGTAGGCAAAGTTCAAAGTTGGTCGGTGAGTATTTGACGCTGTGATAATCAATTACGCATGTTTGTGCTTAAGAGCACGTGAGTCATGAGTGTGGCATGAGTCCTGAGTGTGTCTAACGAACAGGGCAGAATTTAGCCAGTAGTCCTGGCAGAGCTACAAATGCCACCACTTACCGTACCCTGGTTTTTTTCTCTGTTTTCATGCTTCATAAGACACTGGTAGTTGCTTTCCGCGAGGTTCTCGGTGAACTAATCAAGGTACCTTGGTTACATTTCGCGACAATAACGGGGCACGTTATGCGTAAAGTGTAGGCTAAGTTAAAGTGAGAGCACAAATGACGAAATTTGCAGTGAATTACGCATGGAAGCGATCTGAGCTTTGTCGCTGTGTTTTGCGAACAAAACGGAATTTATCTCG